>NC_079208.1:21330340-21458331 GCF_026745355.1 Beta vulgaris subsp. vulgaris
TCAAGAACACTCGTGATCTTGAGAAGAAGAATCTAAACACCCTCAAGTTTACTCCAGAATTTAAGTTCTGTGACACTAAACACATATCACTCCTGAAAAGTCTTTAATGGTTTGATGCATTTAGCTCACAAGCAAAACAATTATCAGGATTGAATTCTTTAGATAAGCTATTCACAACATAATAAATGGCGTTAGATAGATTACATCCTATCCTAATACAGATTGAAAAACAAATAGTTTAAAAGATAGGAAACTAAATAATCACACGCCTATCTTATATTCTAGCTAAACTATAATTTTTACAACCTAAGTAAAATGATAATTACTATAGCAAATCCTAGCAAAAATAGGATTCTATGTAACAACCAATAGCAAATCCAAACAGAACTAAGATTTTATGTGACAACTAAGTCCTTCTTCAACTAGGACTCCTTCTTTACTTTCATGTTTTTCTCGAGCCAAGTCACTACACATGCCAAAACTTAGTTTCTTCCATTAAGATTGAACCTCGTGTTCTCCATAACCAAGTCAATAGGCTTATGTAGAATAAGTGCTTTTCCATCCGTAACATGCTTAAGATGATTACTAAACCAAAAAGTCTTGATAAGCAACTATGAATGTGAATCTTAAACTTTCTTAATGCGAGAATTAAAATCTTGAATTTATTTGAACACCTTTGATATTTCTTGATTCAAGCACACTCCTGATCTTAAGAAGAAGAATCAAAACACCCTCAAGTTCACTCCTGAAATTAAGTTCTTTGACACTAAAGACTTATCACACCTGAAAAGTCTTTAATGGTTTGATTAATTTAGCTCACAAGGAAAACATTCATCAAGATTCATTCTTTAAACAAAAATGTAGATATCTTATTAACAACATAATGAATCGCGTTAGATAGGCTACATCCTATCCTAATACAACTTTGAAAACAATTACTTAACTAGATAAGAAACTAACTAATCACACGCCTATCTTAAATCCTAGCTAAACTATAATTTTTAACAACCTAAGTAAAATAATAACTACTATAGCAAATCCTAACAAAACTAGGATTCTATGTAACAACCAATCACAAATCCAAACATAACATGGATTCTATGTGACAACCAAGTCCTTCTTGAGCTAGGACTTCTTCTTTATTCCCATGCTTTCCTCGAGTGAAGTCACTGCACATGCCAAAGGTTGGTTTCTTCCATTAAGATTGAACCCCATGTTCTTCATAACCAAGTCAATAGGGTCATGTAGGAGAAGTGCTTTTGAATCCGAATCATTCTTAATATGATTAGTGAACCAAAAAAGCTTGATAACCAATTATGAATGTGAATCTTGATCTTTCTTAATCCAATAATCGAAATCTTGATTTAATTGAAACACCTTTGATATTTTTTGATTCAAGACCACTCCTGATCTTGAGAAGAAGAATCTAAACACCCTCAAATTCACTCCTGAATTTAAGTTCTTTGACACGAAACACTTATCACTCCTGAAAAGTCTTTAATGGTTTGATTAGTTTAGCTCACAAGCAAAAATAATCATCAAGATTCAATTCTGTAAATAAAAATGTAGATATCTTAGCTTTATAGCTCCGATGGTCGTTAATGGTGAATTAGTGGCTCAGCTTATTAAGAAAAAAGTTGATTGTATGAGTGAAAAATGGGAAAATGCATTGATTATTTATGTTATTTGTCAAAACCCTAGTTTGATGGCCATAACTAAGTACTGTAAAACTCAATGGGCACCCAAATGTGAGTTTAAAGTTTTTAAACATGATGAAGGTTATTATGTTGTAAATCTAGAAACAAGGGAGGATAGGGATTCAACATTGTATTTTGGCCCTCATTTGTTTTTTGGGAAAGCCATGATAGTGAAGCAATGGACTGCAAATTTCAATTTCCATAATGAAGTGTTAAGGGTAGTTCCTATTTGGATTAAACTTCTAAATTTACCTCTTAATTGCTGGTGTCCAGAATCTTTGAGTAGAATAGGAAGTGCTGTAGAGGTTCCTATTTATGCTGATGAGTGTACCACTAAGCAATTGAGGATATCTTTTGCGAGAATTTTAGTGGAAATGGATGTAACAGTTACTGTGCCTCATGAAATAAACATTGCGGATTCAGAAGGGGTTACATTTAAGCAAAAGGTAGTGTATGACTGGTTGCCTCAATTTTGTCAGAAGTGTCAAAAAGTAGGACATTCGTATGAAAGGAAGGCTGGGCCTACTACAATGAAAAAGGTGACACAAAAGTGGGTTGAAAAAAGAAACACAGTCTTTCAGGAGGAGGCTGTTGTGATTACTGATAATGAACTAATTCCCATGGAAATGCTTTAGAGGGTGCTATTGGGGAGGGAGTGAGTGATGGGATCTCTATGGAGAGACCAAAAACTCCTCCACCTGACAATGTAACTCCAGTAGTTACGCTAGTAGCACATTCTCAGAGGCAGGACTCAGGGGAGGAAGGAATATGGAAAGTAGTCACAAGAAAATCGAAGGTAAAAGGTAAACAGGTGGCATTTCAGCAGGCTAGGGTTGCAGTGAATTATGAGTTACCAGGTGGATGCTCAGCTGGAGTTGGGGGTGCTAAGGGACCAAACCCCTATCTGTGATAATGATCTGCACAGCTTGGAATGTTAGAGGGATTATTGACCCCTTTAAGATTAAAGAGGTTAAAGCCTTTTTATTTTCTCATAAAGTTGATTTGTGTGCATTACTAGAAACTAGAGTTAGGTGTCATAATGTGGGGAAGGTGCAGAAAAGCTTTGGTAAAGATTGGTCGTGGTTTTGCAATTACAGTCACTCTCCTCGGGGGAGGATTTGGATTGGGTGGCAACATGCTTCTGTTACATTACAACTAATTGATGTGCAGGAGCAATTTATAGTCTTTAATGTTCTTAGTGGGAGGCACAATTTTAAGCTTGTGGTGGTTTATGGTTTGCATTCTATAATTGATAGGAGGAGTTTGTGGAATGGGGTGCAAGGTCATGTAACAGGGCAATCAACAACAATGGTAATAGGGGACTTCAATGCTGTGTGCCACTCTGATGATATGAAGAATAGGGCACTAATTACAGAGGCAGAGACTATTGATTTTGAAGATTTCCTGTTGAATACAAGCCTTCTGGAAGCTAGAAGTACTGGATTGTATTACTCTTGGTCAAATAGCAGCCTGGGGGAAGATAGGATTGTTAGCAGAATAGATAAAGCTTTTGTTAATAAAGTATGGATGGGAGAGTATGTTGAGGTTGTTGTGCAATACCTTGCCCCTGGGGCTTCTGATCATTCTCCTTTGCTTTTTTACATGGATGTAGAAAGTAGAGAAGGAGGAAGACCCTTCAAGTTTCTAAATGTTATGGCCGAGCATGAAGATTTTAAAACAGTAGTACAGGAGGCCTGGTTATCAGTAGGGGGTAATTATAAGCTTCAGATGGTGTGGGGCAAATAAAAGGTTGTTAAGAAAGAGCTGAAGAAGCTTCATACCCATCAGTATGGCAAAGCTCATGACAAGGTGAAGATGTTAAGAAAGAAAATTGAAGACATCCACTGTCTTCATAATATTGACATGGATAGGGATGCTCAGATAACAGAGTAAGAATATGTTGCTGAATTGAGACACTGGTCAAAAATTGAAGATGCAATCCTGAGGCAGAAGTCTAGGATTAGCTGGCTCAAGCAGGGGGATGCTAGCACCAAATTCTTTTTCATTGCTACCAAAGCCAGACATGTTAGAAATAGAATCCAACTTCTAATTGATGACTCTGGTCACACCATCACTGATTCACAGGAGATTCGAGGAGAAATTTTAAAGTTTTATAAGGTGCTTCTGGGTACCAAGGCTAATGCTCTTCCTAGCATTGACCTCAGTGTAGTGAGAAAGGGAAAGATGCTCTCAGCTCAGGCAGGGAATACTCTGATTAGGGTAGTTACTATAGAGGAAATAGAGTATGCTTTACAAGGTATTGGTGATGATAAAGCCCCAGGATTAGATGGCATGAATGTAGTGTTTTTCAAGGACAGCTGGAGCATTAGCAAGCAAGATATTTGTGATGCAGTGAAGGAATTCTTCTCAAACTCTTTTATGCACATTCCTATGAACTGTACAGCAGTTACTCTGATACCTAAGATGCCTAATGCTAGTAAGGTAAAAGATTTTAGGCCTATAGCTTGTTGCTCTGTACTTTACAAGATTGTCTCTAAAATCTTAATAAATATGCTTCAAGCTGTGATTGGTGAAGTAGTTTGTGAGGCTCAATCAGGTTTTATTCCTGATAGGCATATTGCAAATAACATATTATTAGCTACTGAGCTAATAAAGGGATACTCTAGAGCTCATATGTCTCCAAGATGCTTAATGAAAGTGGACATCAGGAAAGCTTATGATTCAGTAGAGTGGGATTACTTAGAAAAGTTAATGCATGAATTGTGGTTCCCTGGGCAATTTATTAGGTGGATTATGGAATGTGTTAGAATTGTGTCATATGCTATTCTTGTAAATGGGGTTCCATCTGAACCTTTCACTGCAAAGAAGGGACTAAGGCAAGGGGATCCTCACTCCCCTTTCCTTTTTGCTTTAAGTATTGAATACCTCAGCAGATGCTTGGATGATTTGCAAATGGATCCTAACTTTAACTACAATCCAAAATGTGAGAAACTTAAGATTACACATCTTATGTTTGCAAATGATCTGCTAATGTTCTGTAGGGCAAATGTAAGCTCAATTGATTTGATGTTTAAAGCTTTCTCTAAATTCTCTGAAGCATCTGGGTTAGCAGCTAGCATTGAGAAAAGTAATCTTTATGTGAGTGGAGTCAGTGCAGAGGTCACTCAAGAATTAGCTGTAATTGTTCACATGCCAGTAGGGGAGCTCCCTTTCAAATATTTAGGGGTTCCTTTATCATCTAAGAAGCTAACCTATGCTGAAAGCAAACCCCTGGTGGAGAAGATTACTCAGAGAGCCCAAACATGGATGGCTCAACTGTTGTCATATGTAGGGAGATTGCAACTAGTGAAGTATGTTCTTAGTAGCATGCAGAACTATTGGCCACACATATTTCCATTGTCTAAGAGAATAATTAGGGCTGTTGAGAGTGTATGCAGGAGATTTCTGTGGTCAGGGGCAACTGGAGAAACAAGAAAAGCTCCTGTTGCTTGGAGTACTCTTCAACTGCCAAAGAGTGCAGGGGGGTGGAATATCATCAACATGGAAATATGGAACAAAGCAGTTATGCTCAAGCTATTGTGGGCAATTGCTTTCAAAAAGGACAAGCTTTGGGTCAAATGGGTCCATGCTTACTATATCAAGAGGGCCTCCTATGATCCAGTAAGAATTAGTACCCAATGCTCCTGGATGTTGAGGAAAATTATTGGCACTAGGGATTGGCTGCAGAATATAGGAGGATGGCATGCAGTTTGTACTGGCAACAAGTTTTCAATAAGGAAAGCTTACAAGATTCTGATAGGAGAGTTTGATAGGGTGCATTGGAGAAGAATAATATGTCATAATGAAGCAGCTCCAAAGAGTAAATTTATTTTATGGCTTGGGTTGCATAACAGGTTAGCTACCATAGATAGGTTAAGCTTATGGGGAGTTAACTGTAATACCATATGCAGCTTGTGTATGAGGGCTGATGAGTCAGTGCATCATCTATTCTTCTTGTGTGACTATGCATGAAGTGTGGCAGGGGGTGAGTAATATTTTCAGGCTACCAAGAATGAGCAGCAACTTTCAGAGCATTATAGAAACAGCAAAAAGGAAAGCAAGGAAGTAAAATGGGCAGTTTTTTGTCATGGCTGTTACTGAATGTTTCCATGCAGTATGAAGACAACGTAACAGTCAAATATTTGCTAATACTGTTCTCCCAACTTCTAATGTAATAAGAGATGTGTTATTTAGAATTGCAGTTAGAAGTTTTGAGGAAATCAGAAGAAGCATGATTATGTAACTTGTTTCTAGTAGGATGGTTTGTAGCATGCTTGCTAGTGTGATTAGCGTTTGTAATCACCTCTCTTTTTGCTAATATATCTCTTCATTTGCCAAAAAAACATAATGAATCGCGTTAGATAGGGTACATCCTATCCTACTACAACTTTGAAAACAATTACTTAACAAGATAAGAAACTAACTAATCACATGCCTATCTTAAATCCTAGTTAAACTATAATTTTTAACAACCTAAGTAAAATAATAACTAATATAGCAAATCCTAACAAAAATAGGATTCTATGTAACAACCAATTGCAAACCCAAACATAACATGGATTCTATGTGATAACCAAGTTCATCTTGAACTAGGACTCCTTCTTTAGTTCCATGCTTTACTTGAGCCAAGGCACTACACAAGCCAAAAGTTGGTTTCTTTCATTAAGATTGAACCCCATGTTCTCCAAAACCAAGTGAATAGGCTCATATAGAACAACTGATTTTGCATCCGCATCATTCTAAATATGATTACTATACCAAAAAACCTTGATAACCAACTATGAATGTGAATTTTGATCTTTCTTAATCCAAGAATCGAAATCTTGAATTAATTGAAACACCTTTGATACTTCCATATTCAAGAACACTCTTGATCTTGAGAAGAAGAATCTAAACACCCTCAAGTTCACTCCTGAATTTAAGTTCTGTGACACTAAACACATATCACTCCTGAAAAGTCTTTAATGGTTTGATTCATTTAGCTCACAAGCAAAACAATTATCAGGATTGAATTCTTTAGATAACTTATTCACAACATAATAAATTGCGTTAGATAGACTACATCCTATCCTAATACAAATTGGAAAACAAATAGTTAACGAGATAAGAAACTAAATAATAATCACATGCCTATCTTATATTCTAGCTAAACTATAATTTTGAAGAACCTAAGTAAAATAATAACTATTATAGCAAATCCTAGCAAAAATAGGATTCTATGTAACAACCAATAGCAAACCCAAACAGAACTAAGATTTTATGTGACAACTAATTCCTTCTTGAACTAGGAAACCTTCTCTACTTCCATGTTTTTCTCGAGCCAAGTCACTACACAAGCCAAAGGTTGGTTTCTTCCATTAAGATTGAACCCCATGTTCTCCAAAACCAAGTCAATAGGCTCATATAGAACAACTGATTTTGCATCCGCATCATTCTAAATATGATTACTAAACCAAAAAACCTTGATAACCAACTATGAATGTGAATTTTGATCTTTCTTAATCCAAGAATCGAAATCTTGAATTAATTGAAACACCTTTGATACTTCCATATTCAAGAACACTCTTGATCTTGAAAAGAAGAATCTAAACACCCTCAAGTTCACTCCTGAATTTAAGTTCTGTGACACTAAACACATATCACTCCTGAAAAGTCTTTAATGGTTAGATTCATTTAGCTCACATGCAAAACAATTATCAAGACTGAATTCTTTAGATAACGTATTCACAACATACTAAATTGCGTTAGATAGACTACATCCTATCCTAATACAGATTGGAAAATAAATAGTTAACAAGATAAAAAACTAAATAATCACATGCGTATCTTATATTCTAGTTAAACTATAATTTTGAACAACCTAAGTAAAATAATAACTAATATAGCAAATCCTAGCAAAAATAGGATTCTATGTAACAACCAATAGCAAATCCAAATAGAACTAAGATTTTATGTGACAACTAAGTCTTCTTGAACTAGGACTCCTTCTTTACTTCCATGTTTTTCTCGAGCCAAGTCACTACACATGCCAAAACTTGGCTTCTTCCATTAAGATTGAACCTCGTGTTCTCCATAACCAAGTCAATAGGCTCATGTAGAATAAGTGCTTTTGCATCCGTACCATTCTTAAGATGATTACTAAACCAAAAATTCTTGATAAGCAACTATGAATGTGAATCTTAAACTTTCTTAATCCGAGAATTAAAATCTTGAATTTATTTGAACACCTTTGATATTTCTTGATTCAAGAACACTCCTGATCTTAAGAAGAAGAATCTAAACACCCTCAAGTTCACTCCTGAATTTAAGTTCTTTGACACTAAACACTTATCACACCTGAAAAGTCTTTAATGGTTTGATTAATTTAGCTCACAAGGAAAAGTTCATCAAGATTCTATTCTTTAAACAAAAATGTAATATCTTATTAACAACATAATGAATCGCGTTAGATAGGCTACATCCTATCCTAATACAACTTTGAAAACAATTACTTAACAAGATAAGAAACTAACTAATCACACGCCTATCTTAAATCCTAGCTAAACTATAATTTTTAACAACCTAAGTAAAATAATAACTACTACAGCAAATTATAACAAAACGAGGATTCTATGTAACAACCAATCACAAATCCAAACATAACATGGATTCTATGTGACAACCAAGTCCTTCTTGAGCTAGGACTCCTTTTTTACTCCCATGCTTTCCTCGAGGAAGTCACTACACATGCCAAAGGTTGGTTTCTTCATTAAGATTAAACCCCATGTTCTTCATAACCAAGTCAATAGGCTCATGTAGAAGAAGTGATTTTGATCCGCATCATTCTTAATATGATTAGTGAACCAAAAAAGCTTGATAACCAATTATGAATGTGAATCATGATCTTTCTTAATCCAAGAATCGAAATCTTGAATTAATTGAAACACCTTTGATATTTTTTGATTCAAGAACACTCCGATCTTGAGAAGAAGAATCTAAACACCCTCAAATTCACTCCTGAATTTAAGTTCTTTGACACTAAACACTTATCACTCCTGAAAAGTCTTTAATGGTTTGATTAGTTTAGCTCACAAGCAAAACAATCATCAAGATTCAATTCTGTAAATAAAAATGTAGATCTCTTATTCACAACATAATGAATCGCGTTAGATAGGCTACATCGTATCCTAATACGACTTTGAAAACAATTACTTAACAAGATAAGAAACTAACTAATCACACACCCATCTTAAATCCTAGCTAAACTATAATTTTTAACAAGCTAAGTAAAATAATAACTAATGTAGCAAATCCTAACAAAAATAGGATTCTATGTAACAACCAATCGCAAATCCAAACATAACATGGATTCTATGTGATAACCAAGTCCTTCTTGAGCTAGGACTCCTTCTTTACTTCCATGCTTTACTCGAGCCAATTCACTGAACAAGCCCAAGGTTGGTTTCTTCCATTAAGATTGAACCCCATGTTCTCCAAAACCAAGTCAATAGGCTCATGTAGAACAACTGATTTTGCATCCGCATCATTCTTAATATGATTAGTGAACCAAAAAAGCTTGATAACCAATTATGAATGTGAATCTTGATCTTTCGTAATCCAAGAATCGAAATCTTGAATTAATTGAAACACCTTTGATACTTCTTGATTCAAGAACACTCCTGATCTTGAGAAGAAGAATCTAAACTCCCTCAAAGTCACTCCTGAATTTAAGTTCTTTGACACCTAACTCTTATCACTCCTGAAAAGTTTTTAATTGTTCGATTAGTTTATCTCACAGGCAAAACATAAGTTAAGATTGAATTCGTTAAACAAAAATTAGATTTCTTATTAACAACATAATGAATTGCGTTAGATAGACTACATCCTATCCTAATACAACTTTGTAAACAATTACTTAACAATATAAGAAACTAACTATCTACTTAGATAAACTATTAATTTTTAACAACATGAGTAAAATATATAACTATTATAGCAAATCCTAAAATAACTAGGATTCTATGTAAGAACCTATTGCAAATCCAAACAAAACATGGATTCTATGTGATAACCAAGTTCTTCTTACGCTAGAACTCCTTTAATTCCGTGCTTTCTTCGTGCCAAGTAACTACACATGCCAAAGGTTGGTTTCTTCCATTAAGATTGAACCCCATGTTCTTCATAACCAAGTCAATAGGCTCATGTAGGAGAAGTGATTTTGAATCCGCATCATTCTTAATATGATTAGTGAACCAAAAAAGCTTGATAACCAATTATGAATGTGAATCTTGATCTTTCTTAATCCAAGAATCAAAATCTTGAATTAATTGAAACACCTTTGATATTTTTTTGATTCAAGAACACTCCTGATCTGAGAACAAGAACATAAACACCCTCAAATTCACTCCTGAATTTAAGTTCTTTGACACTAAAACTTATCACTCCTGAAAAGTCCTTAATGGTTTGATTAGTTTACTATAGCAAAAAAACAATCATCAAGATTCAATTCTGTAAATAAAAATGTAGATATCTTATTAGCAACATAATGAATCGCGTTAGATAGGCTACATCCTATCCTACTACAGCTTTGAAAACAATTACTTACAAGATAAGAAACTAACTAATCACACTCCTATCTTAAATCCTAGCTAAACTATAATTTTTAACAAACTAAGTAAAATAATTATTAATATAGCAAATCCTTACAAAAATAGGATTCTATGATACAACCAATCGCAAACGCAAACAAAACATGGATTCTATGTGATAACCAAGTTCTTCTTACGCTAGAACTCCTTCTTTAATTCCGTGCTTTCTTCGTGCGACGTAACTACACATGCCAAAGGTTGGTTTCTTTCATTAAGATTGAACCCCATATTCTTCATAACCAAGTCAATAGGCTCATGTAGGAGAAGTGCTTTTGAATCCGCATCATTCTTAAGATGATTAGTGAACCAAAAAAGCTTGATAACCAATTATGAATGTGAATCTTGATCTTTTTTAATCCAAGAATCGAAATCTTGAATTCATTGAAACACCTTTGATATTTTTTGATTCAAGAACACTCTTGATCTTGAGAAGAAGAATCTAAACACCCTCAAATTCACTCCTGAATTTAAGTTCTTTGACACTAAACACTTATCACTCCTGAAAAGTCTATAATGGTTTTATTAGTTTAGCTCACAAGCTAAAACAATCATCAAGATTCAATTCTGTAAATAAAAATGTAGATATCTTATTAGCAACATAATGAATCGCGTTAGATAGGCTACATCCTATCCTACTACAACTTTGAAAACAATTACTTAACGAGATAAGAAACTAACTAATCACACGCCTTTCTTAAATCTTAGCTAAACTATAATTTTTAACAACCTAAGTAAAATAATAACTAATATAGCAAATCCTAACAAAAATCGGATTCTATGTAACAACCAATCGCAAACCCAAACATAACATGAATTCTATGTGATAACCAAGTTCTTCTTGAACTAGGACTCCTTCTTTACTTCCATGTTTTACTCGAGCCAAGTCACTACACAAGACAAAGGTTGGTTTCCTCCATTGAGATTGAACCCCATGTTCTCCAAAAGCAAGTCAATAAGCTCATGTACAACAACTGATTTTGCATCCGCATCATTCTTAATCAATATATATATATATAAAAGAGGAACTTTTCGGGAGCATAGAGCGCGCCACCTAGGATTGCCACGTCATCTTATTAATTTAGAGATAATAAATTTTAGAGTTTTAGAGATAATAAAAACCAAAAAAAATTGTCTTTTATGAGGCAATTTGATGAATAATTAATGATGATTTTATTAACATAAAGTAAAGGTAAGATTGACAATTATAGTTGTTTTTTTTTTACACAAGGTTGATTGGTCCTGTTCCGGGTAAAAACTTATAATATGATATTTGGGGAGTCGTCTCGAGCTGTGCCCATGTCCATTTCGACCAGGCCTCGTTTGGTCGGCCATAGTCCTGCAAAACAAGGAAACCTACCCCCGGGGGTGCCCCGGGAACGCCCCTCCGACGCTCATGTCAGTAAATAAATTTGTAGAGGGAGAAAGTAGTGAGAGAAGTTTTCCCGTGATAGAGATTCGATACCTGAGTTATGGGGATACGTTCCCTATTTATAGAGAGTTGTTCCATATGTCAACTGCAATATGTATTGCCATCAGGGGCATTTTTGTCCCTTCAGTGATTTTGAGCCTAGCAAGGCTATAGGCTATTATATGTGTCAGGCTTAATTCCCGGTGAGGGTATTTTTACCTTGTCACATGCTATTGGGCTCGCCATATTTTTGGGCCCAAACATTAGCCCCACGCTCAATATACGATAGGGGACCTTTGTAGATCGTGTGTTGAGCGGAATTCTGCAGATTATTATATCCGAAAATAATTTTCAACCTTGTGGGCCAAGTATACAATATGTATGTTGAAGTGGGCCAGGTGCCAATCACCAATATATCTGCATTGTAACTTCGTTTTTTCTAATCCACGTTGGTGCCTTTGTAATGCATGCACCTAATAAAAAGTGTTTAATTAATGTTAACTTGCATGTGGGCCATTATGCCAAATGACCAATAGCAATATCAATACAATACTGCTTGTTGAGACAACATTTAGGCGCCAAATTTAACTTCAAATATTCATAACTTCGAGCAGACTAGTAGTTCTTTGTTCGAGCAGACCAAAAGCTTCATGGACCTTCGAGCGATGCCTCCATCTTCCTCGAGCAAGGTGATCGTCCTCACGCAACCGAGAAACCAAGGCATGCAATCACAGATGAGTGTCTCTCGAGGTTTAAAACGATACTCGACACATGATATCGAGCTGGAGAGAGTGAGAGAGACATGCTTGTGTCCACCTATTGGTGCTGCAGCTAGCACCATTCGAGCTGGAGAGAGATGCTTGGCTCGAGTAGAGGAGAGGAGTGAACCAACACACACCTTCGAGGAGGTCGAAGTACAGACGTCCCGGAGCAGGTCGACGCACTTGGCTCGTTTAATATAATATGCTCCATGCATTCAGTAGTTTACGTGAGTAGACCATGAATGCTGCTCGAGCCCGGCCCATTGTTTTTTAGGCGCCAATTTTCAAACAAGTTGAAGTCTTCGTATTTGCTTAAAAGATGTTTACATGACATAACTTTTCCGACGTCATTCGGAAAGCTTTTTCTTATAC
Organism: Beta vulgaris subsp. vulgaris; assembly: GCF_026745355.1. Classification (NCBI taxonomy): domain Eukaryota; kingdom Viridiplantae; phylum Streptophyta; class Magnoliopsida; order Caryophyllales; family Amaranthaceae; genus Beta; species Beta vulgaris. The sequence goes on from NC_079208.1 coordinate 21,343,206, forward strand.
TCATTTCAACACTTCGAGGCACACACATACCTTCTTCGAGAAAGATAATTAAGCTTGAGATTGCCCCTTGCATTCTCCACAAAGGCCGACTGCACTTCGAAGGGACGAGTCGAGTCGGGCCGGTGTCAACTCATTTAACACGAACTGACCAGTAATCGAGGGACATCATTGCGGATGCTCAAAGAACTTGTATGAAATTGAATTAAGAAGTATTGCAGATGCTCGAGGAGTTCACTTCACCTAGCTCGAGTATCATATTCCGATTACAAATAAGGTAGCCGTAGAAAGAGTCGAGCAGTAGGGGCCAGTAATGGTGATGTGAGGTTAGATTAAACCAAGTGAGAGCTAAGTTCGGACTTTGTTAGCTGAGGGACATGTGCCAGCCGTGTCGAAAATACTCGTCCAACGAGGATCAATGGTAAACTACCATACTTCGAGGGACTGGCTTAAAAACCCGGTTCGAGATGTAGGTTACTTCGAAGAATTGAAGTAGGGCTCCATCTTTGTATTACTAGCTAGATTGCTTATACATTGACTAAGGCAGGTATTCATGGAGTGATATAGATGTTGAGTTCTTGGATGTCTTCCGTATTACGAGAACAATACAACAAGTAATGGTAGGTTTAGTCGACTTTTATTTCCATAAGTACCCATTATTTCATATGACCCAGTATAGAGCAATCTCAAGACCTTTTGTATTATGAGAATAAGAAACCTGAAAATGTAAGATATCAAGTGGAGTTGACTTTTCATCTCCATGCGGGTGAGTCTATAAATCTCGTGGCCCTTAAATGGATATTGGTCGAGCTCTTGAGGAACTTTTGCTTTAACCCAAGACTTCAAATTTCAAAATATCGAGTGCTAGTGTTTGTACAATGAAGTTCAAAGGGTGCCGATGAACACATGCATGATCCTTGAGACTAGCAAAACCATGGTTTAATATTGATGCATACCCTCTTCGAGGTCTCGAGCAAGGTAAGCTTGATGGTTGGCGCTACGTATGACCCGAAGCTCGAAGGCTAACATACTCGACACTAGGGAGGAAATGAGTAGCTCGTCCAAGGGAGGAAATGAGTAGCTCGTCCAAGGGAGCGATTGAGTAGCTCGACCAAGGGAACGAGTGTGTAGCTCGACCAAGGGAGGAAATGAGTAGCTCGACCAACGGAACGAATGAGTAGCTCGACCGAGGGAGGAAATGAGTAGCTCGACCAAGGGAGCGAGTAAGTAGCTCGACCGAGTGAGGAAATGAGTTGCTAGACCAAGGGAGCGAATAAGTAGCTCGACCGAGTGAGGAAATGAGAAGCTTGAGGTCGCTCAGGGGCCAATGAGCCCCAGGCAACTCGAGGGGTATGAGGTACCACGCTCGAGGTCGCCCAGAAGCCAATGAGCCCTAGGCAACTCGAGGGGTATGAGATACCTCGCTCGAGGTCGCTCAGAGGCCAATGAGCCCCAGGCAACTCGAGGGGTATGAGATACCTCACTCGAGGTCGCCCGGGGGCCAATGAGCCCCAGGCAACTCGAGGGGTATGAGATACCTCGCTCGACGTTGCTCAGGGGCCAATGTGTCCCAGGCAACTCGAGGGGTATGAGATACCTCGCTCGAGGTCGCCCGGGGGCCAATGAGCCCCAGGAAACTCGAGGGGTATGATATACCTCGCTCGAGGTCGCTCGGGGGCCAATGAGCCCAAGGCAACTCGAGGGGTTTTTTAAGAGACTTCATTCGAAGTTATCGACCGGTTTTTGAATAACTTGAAGGAGTTCTGAATCCTCGCTCGAGGTTATTTGGGGCCCATGGGCCTCGAAATGACTCGGGGAAGTGTCCTCGCTCGAGGTTACCTAGGTGTCCCTGATTCACTCGAGGGGTATGGCGCCGTAGCACTTGACGGGCGCCGATCTCGGCGATTATGTCGATCGAGATATCCCCCACTCGATCGGGGTGAGGTGCCTAAGAGTAGGTCTTTGGCCTCCATCTGGGCGTATTCTGTCCAGGGAGTTAGAGCTCCGGCGAGGAGAGGTTTTCGTAGTGGTGCAGTAAGTAGCTCGACCAAGGGAGCGATTGAGTAGTCCAACCAAGGGAGCGAGTGGTAGCTCGATCAAGGGAGCGAGGGAGTAGCTCAACCAAGGGAGCGAGTGGTAGCTCGACCAAGGGAGCGAGTGGTAGCTCGACCAAGGCAGCAAGTGGTAGCTCAACCAAGGGAGCGAGTGGTAGCTCGACCAAGGGAGCGAGTGGTAGCTCGATCAAGGGAGCGAGGTGGTAGCTCGACCAAGGGAGCGAGGAGTAGCTCGACCAAGGGAGCGAGTGGTAGCTCGACCAAGGGGCGAGATGGTAGCTCGACCAAGGGAGCGAGATGGTAGCTCGACCAAGGGAGCGAGGTCGTAGCTCGACCAAGGGAGCGAGGTCGTAGCTCGACCAAGGGAGCGAGTGGTAGCTCGACCAAGGGAGCGAGGTGGTAGCTCGACCAAGGGAGCGAGGGAGTAGCTCGACCAAGAGAGCGAGGGAGTAGCTCGACCAAGGGAGTGAGTGGTAGCTCGACCAAGGGAGCGAGTGGTAGCTCGACCAAGGGAGCGAGTGGTAGCTCGACCAAGGGAGCGAGGTAGTAGCTCGACCAAGGGAGTAGCTCAACCAAGGGAGCGAGGTAGTAGCTCGACCAAGGGAGCGAGGTTGCAGCTCAACCAAGGGAGCGAGTGGTTTTCGTAGTGGTGCAGTAAGTAGCTCGACCAAGGGAGCGATTGAGTAGTCCAACCAAGGGAGCGAGTGGTAGCTCGATCAAGGGAGCGAGGGAGTAGCTCGACCAAGGGAGCGATTGAGTAGTCCAACCAAGGGAGCGAGTGGTAGCTCGATCAAGGGAGCGAGGGAGTAGCTCAACCAAGGGAGCGAGTGGTAGCTCGACCAAGGGAGCGAGTGGTAGCTCGACCAAGGCAGCAAGTGGTAGCTCAACCAAGGGAGCGAGTGGTAGCTCGACCAAGGGAGCGAGTGGTAGCTCGATCAAGGGAGCGAGGTGGTAGCTCGACCAAGGGAGCGAGGGAGTAGCTCAACCAAGGGAGCGAGTGGTAGCTCGACCAAGGGAGCGAGATGGTAGCTCGACCAAGGGAGCGAGATGGTAGCTCGACCAAGGGAGCGAGGTCGTAGCTCGACCAAGGGAGCGAGGTCGTAGCTCGACCAAGGGAGCGAGTGGTAGCTCGACAAGGGAGCGAGGTGGTAGCTCGACCAAGGGAGCGAGGGAGTAGCTCGACCAAGAGAGCGAGGGAGTAGCTCGACCAAGGGAGTGAGTGGTAGCTCGACAAGGGAGCGAGTGGTAGCTCGACCAAGGGAGCGAGTGGTAGCTCGACCAAGGGAGCGAGGTAGTAGCTCGACCAAGGGAGTAGCTCAACCAAGGGAGCGAGGTAGTAGCTCGACCAAGGGAGCGAGGTTGCAGCTCAACCAAGGGAGCGAGTGGTTTTGTAGTGGTGCAGTAAGTAGCTCGACCAAGGGAGCGATTGAGTAGTCCAACCAAGGGAGCGAGTGGTAGCTCGATCAAGGGAGCGAGGGAGTAGCTCAACCAAGGGAGCGAGTGGTAGCTCGACCAAGGGAGCGAGTGGTAGCTCGACCAAGGCAGCAAGTGGTAGCTCCACCAAGGGAGCGAGTGGTAGCTCGACCAAGGGAGCGAGTGGTAGCTCGATCAAGGGAGCGAGGTGGTAGCTCGACCAAGGAGCGAGGGAGTAGCTCAACCAAGGGGCGAGTGGTAGCTGACCAAGGGAGCGAGATGGTAGCTCGACAAGGGAGCGAGATGGTAGCTCGACCAAGGGAGCGAGGTCGTAGCTCGACCAAGGGAGCGAGGTCGTAGCTCGACCAAGGGAGCGAGTGGTAGCTCGACCAAGGGAGCGAGGTGGAGCTCGACCAAGGGAGCGAGGGAGTAGCTCGACCAAGAGAGCGAGGGAGTAGCTCGACCAAGGGAGTGAGTGGTAGCTCGACCAAGGGAGCGAGTGGTAGCTCGACCAAGGGAGCGAGTGGTAGCTCGACCAAGGGAGCGAGGTAGTAGCTCGACCAAGGGAGTAGCTCAACCAAGGGAGCGAGGTAGTAGCTCGACCAAGGGAGCGAGGTTGCAGCTCAACCAAGGGAGCGAGTGGTAGCTCGACCAAGGGAGCGAGGGAGTAGCTCAACCAAGGGAGCGAGTGGTAGCTCGACCAAGGGAGCGAGTGGTAGCTCGACCAAGGGAGCAAGTGGTAGCTCGACCAAGGGAGCGAGTGGTAGCTCGACCAAGGGAGCGAGTGGTAGCTCAACCAAGGGAGCGAGGTGGTAGCTCAACCAAGGGAGCGAGGTGGTAGCTCGACCAAGGGAGCGAGGTGGTAGCTCGACCAAGGGAGCGAGTGTGGTAGCTCAAAGACCAAGGGAGCTGATGGTAGCTCGACCATGGTAGCTCGATAAAGGGAGCGAATGGTAGCTCGACCAAGGGAGCGAGTGGTAGCTCGACCAAGGGAGCGAGGTGGCAGCTCGACCAAGGGAGCGAGGTGGCAGCTCGACCAAGGGAGCGAGTGGTAGCTCGACCAAGGGAGCGAGTGGTAGCTCGACAAGGAGGGTAGTAGCTCAACCAAGGGAGCGAGGTGGTAGCTCGACCAAGGGAGCGAGGTGGTAGCTCAACCAAGGGAGCGAGGGAGTAGCTCAACCAAGGGAGCGAGTGGTAGCTCAACCAAGGGAGCGAGTAAGTAGCATGACCTCGAGGAGAGTCTAATTGCCTTGTTGGAAGAGCTTTTGTACTTAGAACATATTTCGTCAAGCAAGATGAATACATGGTTCATGACCTTAACGAGGAGTTAATGCCTAGGGGTCGAGGAGCTGTCATATTGGAGGTCCTTACTCGAATCGAGCGAGGCCATCTCGAACTTGCATGAATGTTCGGAGGTTGTATGAGAGGACCTCTACGAACTATGCTGGGGATGGACGTCCATGAGCGTTCGAAGGCTTGATGAGGGGACCTTTACGAACTATGTTGGAGATGAATAACCTCTATGAGTGTTCGAAGGCCTTCATGAAAGGACCTTTTCGAACTACATTTTCCCATGTTGGCTGACTTGATAGAGTAGTCGACTTTGGTCTTTTTTGAACGACGTGAGAACACTCAGGTAGTTTTGACCTTTTGTTTGACGATCCCCACAGACGGCGCCAACCTGTTCCGGGTAAAAACTTATAATATGATATTTGGGGAGTCGTCTCGAGCTGTGCCCATGTCCATTTCGATCAGGCCTCGTTTGGTCGGCCATAGTCCTGCAAAACAAGGAAACCTACCCCCGGGGGTGCCCCGAGAACGCCCCTCCGATGCTCAAGTCAGTAAATAAATTTGTAGAGGGAGAAACTAGTGAGAGAAGTTCTCCCGTGATAGAGATTCGATACCTGAGTTATGGGGATACGTTCCCTATTTATAAAGAGTTGTTCCATATGTAAACAGCAATTTGTATTGCCATCAGGGGCAGTTTCGTCCCTTCATATTTTGAGCCTAGCAAGGCTATAGGCTATTATATGTGTCAGGCTTAATTCCCGGTGAGGGTATTTTTACCTTGTCACATGCTATTGGGCTCGCCATATTTTTGGGCCCAAACAGGTCCAAATAGATAATTAACAGATGAAATATGTAAATAAAATCGTGTTGAAAAATCTCATTTTACCGTAACACAAAATCAATAATCTTAACAAAAAATTACAAAAAAATATATTAAAAACAACCCGTGCAATGCACGGGCTTCAAAACTAGTATGATTACTAAACCAAAAAAGCTTGATAACCAACTATGAAGATCAATCTTGATCTTTCGTAATCCAAGAATCGAAATCTTGAATTAATTGAAACACCTTTGATACTTCTTGATTCAAGAACACTCCTATTTGAGAAGAAGAATCTAAACTCCCTCAAATTCACTCCTGAATTTAAGTTCTTTGACACTAACTTTATCACTGAAAAGTTTTTAATTGTTCGATTAGTTTATCTCACAGGCAAAACATAAGTTAAGATTGAATTCGTTAAACAAAAATTAGATTTCTTATTGACAACATAATGAATTGCGTTAGATAGACTACATCCTATCCTAATACAACTTTGTAAACAAATACTTAACAATATAAGAAACTAACTTATCACACGCCTATCTTAAATCCTAGATAAACTATAATTTTTAACAACCTGAGTAAAATAATAACTACTATAGCAAATCCTAAAAACTAGATTCTATGTAAGAACCTATTGCAAATCCAAACAAACATGGATTCTATGTGATAACCAAGTTCTTTTACGCAGAATCTTCTTTAATTCCGTCTTTCTTCTGCAAGTAACTACAATGCAAAGGTTGGTTTCTTCCATTAAGTTGAACCCCATGTTCTTCATAACCAAGTCAATAGGCTCATGTAGGAGAAGTGCTTTTGAATCCGCATATTCTTAATATGATTAGTGAACCAAAAAGCTTGATAACCAATTATGAATGTGAATCTTGATCTTTTCTTAATCCAAGAATCGAAATCTTGAATTAATTGAAAACCTTTGATATTTTTTTGATTCAAGAACACTCCTGATCTGAGAAGAAGAATCTAAACACCCTCAAATTCACTCCGAATTTAAGTTCTTTGACACTAAACACTTATCACTCCTGAAAAGTCTTAATGGTTTGATTAGTTTAGCCAGAAGCAAAAACAATCATTGATTCAATTCTGAATAAAATGTAGATATATTTATTAGCAACATAATGAATCGCGTTAGATGGGCTACATCCTATACTACTACAACTTTGAAAACAATTACTTAACAAGATAAGAAACTAACTAAGCACATGCCTATCCTAAATCCTAGCTAAACTATAATTTTTAACAACCTAAGTAAATAATAACTAATATAGCAAATCCTAAAAAAAAGGATTCATATGTAACAACCAATCGCAAACCCAAACATAACATGGATTCTATGTGATAACCAAGTTCTTCTTGAACTAGGACTCCTTCTTTACTTCCATGCTTTACTCTAGCCAAGTCACTACACATGACAAAGGTTGGTTTCTTCCATTAAGATTGAACCCCATGTTCTCCAAAACCAAGTTAATAGGCTCATGTAGAACAACTGATTTTGCATCCCCATCATTCTTAATATAATTACTAAACCAAAAAAGCTTGATAACCAACTATGAATGTGAATCTTGATCTTTCGTAATCCAAGAATCGAAGTCTTGAATTAATTGAAAACCTTTGATACTTCTTGATTCAAGAACACTCCTGATCTTGAGAAGAAGAATCTAAACTCCCTCAAATTCACTCCTAAATTTAAGTTCTTTGACACCTAACTCTTATCACTCCTGAAAAGTTTTTAATTGTTTGATTAGTTTAGCTTACAGACAAAACATAAGTTAATATTGAATTCGTTAAACAAAAATTAGATTTCTTATTAACAACATAATGAATTGCGTTAGATAGACTACATCCTATACTCATACAACTTTGTAAACAAATACTTAACAATATAAGAAACAAACTAGTCACACGCCTATCTTAAATCCTAGATAAACTATAATTTTTAACAACCTCAGAAAAATAATAACTACTATAGCAAATCCTAAAATAACTAGGATTCTATGTAAGAACCTATTGCAAATCCAAATGAAACATGGATTCTATACGATAACCAAGTTCTTCTTACGCTAGAACTCCGTCTTTAATTCTGTGCTTTCTCCGTGCCAAGTAACTACACATGCCAAAGGTTGGTTTCTTCCATTAAGATTGAACTCCATGTTCTTCATAACCAAGTCAATACGCTCATGTAGGAGAAGTGCTTTTGAACCCGCATCATTCTTAATATGATTAGTGAACCAAAAAAGCTTGATAACCAATTATCAATGTAATCTTGATCTTTCTTAATCCAGAATCGAAATCTTGAATTAATTGAAACACCTTTGATAGTTTTTGATTCAAGAACACTCCTGATCTTGAGAAGAAGAATCTAAACACCCTCAAATTAACTCCTGAATTTAAGTTCTTTGAAACAAAACACTTATCACTCCTGAAAAGTCTTTAATGGTTTGACTAGTTTAGCTCACAAGCAAAAACAATCACCAAGATTCAATCATGTAAATAAAAATGTAGATATCTTATTAGCAACATAATGAATCGCGTTAGATAGGCTACATCCTATCCTACTACAACTTTGAAAACAATTACTTAACAAGATAAGAACTAACTAAATCACACGCCTATCTTAAATCCTAGCTAAACTATAATTTTTAATAACCTAAGTAAAATAATAACTAATATAGCAAATCCTATCAAAAATAGGATTCTATGTAACAACCAATCGCAAACCCAAACATAACATGGATTCTATGTGATAACCAAGTTCTTCTTGAACTAGGACTCCTTCTTTACTTCCATGCTTTACTCGAGTCAAGTCACTACACAAGACAAAGGTTGGTTTCCTCCATTAAGATTGAACCCCATATTATCCAAAACCAAGTCAATAGGCTCATGTAGAACAACTGATTTTGCATCCGCATCATTCTTAATATGATTACTAAACCAAAAAAGCTTGATAACACAACTATGAATGTGAATCTTGATCTTTCGTAATCCAAGAATCGAAATCTTGAATTAATTGAAACACCTTTGATACTTCTTGATTCAAAAACACTCCTGATCTTGAGAAGAAGAATCTAAACTCCCTGAAATTCACTCCTGAACTTAAGTTCTTTGACACCTAACTCTTATCACTCCTAAAAAGTTTTTAATTGTTCGATTAGTTTATCTCATAGGCAAAACATAAGTTAAGATTGAATTCGTTAAACCAAAATTAGATTTCTTATTAACAACATAATGAATTGCGTTAGATAGACTACATCCTATCCTAATACAACTTTGTAAACAAATACTTAACAATATAAGAAACTAACTAATCACACGCCTATCTTAAATCCTAGATAAACTATAATTTTTAACAACCTGAGTAAATTAATAACTACTATAGCAAATCCTAAAATTACTAGGATTCTATGTAAGAACCTATTGCAAATCCAAACAAAACATGGATTCTATGTGATAACCAAGTTCTTCTTACGCTAGAACTCCTTCTTTAATTCCGTGCTTTCTTCGTGCCAAGTAACTACACATGCCGAAGGTTGGTTTCTTCCATTAAGATTGAACCCCTTGTTCTTCATAACCAAGTCAATAGGCTCATGTAGGAGAAGTTCTTTTGAATCCGCATCATTCTTAATATGATTAGTGAACCAAAAAAAGCTTGATAACCAATTATGAATGTGAATCTTGATCTTTCTTAATCCAAGAATCGAATCTTGAATTAATTGAAACACCTTTGATATTTTTTTGATTCAAGAACACTCCTGATCTTGAGAAGAAGAATCTAAACACCCTCAAATTCGCTCCATTAAGATTGAACCCCATGTTCTTCATAACCAAGTCAATAGGCTCATGTAGGAGAAGTGCTTTTGAATCCGCATCATTCTTAATATGATTAGTGAACAAAAAAAGCTTGATAACCAATTATGAATGTGAATCTTGATCTTTCTTAATTCAAAAATCGAAATCTAAAATTAATTATAAACACCTTTGATATTTTTGATTCGAGAACACTCCTGATCTTGAGAAGAAGAATCTAAACACCCTCAAATTCACTCCTGAATTTAAGTTCTTTGACACTAAACACTTATCACTCCTGAAAAGTCTTTAATGGTTTGATTAGTTTAGGTCACAAGCAAAAACAATCATCAAGATTCAATTCTATAAATAAAAATGTAGATATCTTATTAGCAACATAATGAATCGCGTTAGATAGGCTACATCATATCCTACTACAACTTTGAAAACAATTACTTAACAAGATAAGAAACTAACTATGCACATGCCTATCTTAAATCCTAGCTAAACTATAATTTTTAATAACCTAAGTAAAATAATAACTAATATAGCAAATCCTAACAAAAATAGGATTCTATGTAACAACCAATCGCAAACCCAAACATAACATGGATTCAATGTGATAACCAAGTTCTTCTTGAACTAGGACTCCTTCTTTACTTGCATGCTTTACTCTAGCCAAGTCACTACACATGACAAAGGTTGGTTTCTTCCATTAAGATTGAACCCCATGTTCTCCAAAACCAAGTCAATAGGCTCATGTAGAACAACTGATTTTGCATCCGCATCATTCTTAATATGATTACAAAACCAAAAATGCTTGATAACCAACTATGAATGTGAATCTTGATCTTTCGTAATCCAAGAATCGAAATCTTGAATTAATTGAAACACCCTTGATACTTCTAGATTCAAGAACACTCCTGATCTTGAGAAGAAGAATCTAAACTCCCTCAAATTCACTCCTAAATTTAAGTTCTTTGACACCTAACTCTTATCACTCCTGAAAAGTTTTTAATTGTTTGATTAGTTTAGCTTACAGGCAAAACATAAGTTAATATTGAATTCGTTAAACAAAAATTAGATTTCTTATTAACAACATAATGAATTGCGTTAGATAAACTACATCCTATACTAATACAACTTTGTAAACAAATACTTAACAATATAAGAAACAAACTAATCACACGCCTATCTTAAATCCTAGATAAACTTTAATTTTTAACAACCTCAGAAAAATAATAACTACTATAGCAAATCCTAAAATAACTAGGATTTTATGTAAGAACCTATTGCAAATCCAAATAAAACACGGATTCTATACGATAACCAAGTTCTTCTTACGCTAGAACTCCGTCTTTAATTCTGTGCTTTCTCCGTGCCAAGTAACTACACATGCCAAAGGTTGGTTTCTTCCATTAAGATTGAACCCCATGTTCTTCATAACCAAGTCAATAGGCTCATGTAGGAGAAGTGCTTTTGAATCCGCATCATTCTTAATATGATTAGTGAACCAAAAAAGCTTGATAACCAATTATCAATGTGAATCTTGATCTTTCTCAATCCAAGAATCGAAATCTTGAATTAATTGAAACTCCTGATCTTGAGAAGAAGAATCTAAACACCCTCAAATTAACTCCTGAATTTAAGTTCTTTGAAACTAAACACTTATCACTCCTGAAAAGTCTTTAATGGTTTGACTAGTTTAGCTCACAAGCAAAAACAATCATCAAGATTCAATCTTGTAAATAAAAATGTAGATATCTATTATGCAACATAATGAATCGCATTAGATAGGCTACATCCTATCCTACTACAACTTTGAAATCAATACTTAACAATAAGAAACTAACTAATTACACGCTTATCTTAAATCCTAGCTAAACTATAATTTTTAACAACCTAAGTAAAATAATAACTAATATAGCAAATCCTAACAAAAAATAGGATTCTATGTAACAACCAATCGCAAACCCAAACAGAACATGGATTCTATGTGATAACCAAGTTCTTCTTGAACTAGGACTCCTTCTTTACTTGCATGCTTTACTCGAGTCAAGTCACTACACATGACAAAGGTTGGTTTCCTCCATTAAGATTGAACCCCATATTCTCCAAAACCAAGTCAATAGGCTCATGTAGAACAACTGATTTTGCATCCGCATCATTCTTAATATGATTACTAAACCAAAAAAGCTTGATAATGAACTATGAATGTGAATCTTGATCTTTCGTAATCCAAGAATCGAAATCTTGAATTAATTGAAACAGCTTTGATACTACTTGATTCAAGAACACTCCTGATCTTGAGAAGAAGAATCTAAACTCCCTGAAATTCACTCCTGAACTTAAGTTCTTTGACACCTAACTCTTATCACTCCTGAAAAGTTTTAATTGTTCGATTAGTTTATCTCATAGGCAAAACATAAGTTAAGATTGAATTCGTTAAACAAAAATTAGATTTCTTATCAACAACATAATGAATTGCGTTAGATAGACTACATCCTATCCTAATACAACTTTGTAAACAAATACTTAACAATATAAGAAAGTAACTAATCACACGCCTATCTTAAATCCTAGATAAAGTATAATTTTTAACAACCTGAGTAAATAATAACTACTATAGCAAATCCTAAAATAACTAGATTCTATGTAAGAACCTATTGCAAATCAAACAAAACATGGATTCTATGTGATAACCAAGTTCTTCTTACGATAGAACTCTTCTTTAATTCCGTGCTTTCTTCGTGCCAAGTAAATACACATGCCGAAGGTTGGTTTCTTCCATAAGATTGAACCCCTTGTTCTTCATAACCAAGTCAATAGCTCATGTAGGAGAAGTGCTTTTGAATCCGCATCATTCTTAATATGATTAGTGAACCAAAAAAGCTTGATAACCAATTATGAATGTGAATCTTGATCTTTCTTAATCCAAGAATCGAAATCTTGAATTAATTGAAACACCCTTGATACTTCTTGATTCAAGAACACTCCTGATCTTGAGAAGAAGAATCTAAACTCCCTCAAATTCACTCCTAAATTTAAGTTCTTTGACACCTAACTCTTATCACTCCTGAAAAGTTTTTAATTGTTTGATTAGTTTAGCTTACAGGCAACACATAAGTTAATATTGAATTCGTTAAACAAAAATTAAATTTCTTATTAACAACATAATGAATTGCGTTAGATAGACTACATCCTATCCTAATACAACTTTGTAAAGAAATACTTAACAATATAAGAAACTAACTAATCACACGCCTATCTTAAATCCTAGATAAACTTTAATTTTTAACAACCTCAGAAAAATAATAACTACAATAGCAAATCCTAAAATAACTAGGATTCTATGTAAGAACCTATTGCAAATCCGAACAAAACATGGATTCTATGCGATAGCCAAGTTCTTCTTACGCTAAAACTCCTTCTTTAATTTCGTGCTTTCTCCGTGCCAAGTAACTAAACATGCCAAAAGTTGGTTTCTTCCATTAAGATTGAACCCCATGTTCTTCATAACCAAGTCAATAGGCTCATGTAGGAGAAGTGCTTTTGAATCCGCATCATTCTTAATATGATTAGTGAACCATAAAAGCTTGATAATCAATTATGAATGTGAATCTTGATCTTTCTGAATCCAAGAATCAAAATCTTGAATTAATTGGAACACCTTTGATATTTTTTGATTCAAGAACACTCCTGATCTTGAGAAGAAGAATCTAAACACCCTCAAATTCACTCCGGAATTTAAGTTCTTTGACACTAAACACTTATCACTCCTGAAAAGTCTTTAATGGTTTGATTAGTTTAGCTCACAAGCAAAAACAATCATCAAGATTCAATTCTGTAAATAAAAATGTAGATATCTTATTAGCAACATAATGAATCGCGTTAGATAGGCTACATCCTATCCTACTACAAATTTGAAAACAATTACTTAACAAGATAAGAAACTAACTAAGCACATGCCTATCTTAAATCCTAGCTAAACTATAATTTTTAACAGCCTAAGTGAAATAATAACTAATATAGAAAATCCTAACAAAAATAGGATTCTATGTAAGAACCTATTGCAAATCCAAACAAAACATGGATTCTATGTGATAACCAAGTTCTTCTTACGCTAGAACTCCTTCTTTAATTCCGTGCTTTCTTCGTGCCAAGTAACTACACATGCCGAAGGTTGGTTTCTTCCATTAAGATCGAACCCCTTGTTCTTCATAACCAAGTCAATAGGCTCATGTAGGAGAAGTGCTTTTGAATCCGCATCATTCTTAATATGATTAGTGAACCAAAAAAGCTTGATAACCAATTATGAATGTGAATCTTGATCTTTCTTAATCCAAGAATCGAAATATTGAATTAATTGAAGCACCTTTGATATTTTTTGATTCAACAACACTCCTGATCTTGAGAAGAAGAATCTAAACACCCTCAAATTCACTCCTGAATTTAAGTTCTTTGACACTAAACACTTATCACTCCTGAAAAGTCTTTAATGGTTTGATTAGTTTAGCTCACAAGCAAAAACAATCATCAAGATTCAATTCTGTAAATAAAAATGTAGATATCTTATTAGCAACATAATGAATCGCGTTAGATAGGCTACATCCTATCCTTCTACAACTTTGAAAACAATTACTTAACAAGATAAGAAACAAACTAAGCACATGCCTATCTTAAATCCTAGCTAAACTATAATTTTTAACAACCTAAGTGAAATAATAACTAATATAGAAAATCCTAACAAAAATAGGATTCTATGTAACAACCAATCGCAAACCCAAACATAACATGGATTCTATGTGATAACCAATTTGTTCTTGAACTAGGACTCCTTCTTTACTTTCATGCTTTACTCTAGCCAAGTCACTACACAAGACAAAGGTTGGTTTCTTCCATTAAGATTGAACCCCATGTTCTCCAAAACCAAGTTAATAGGCTCATGTAAAACAACTGATTTTGCATCCGCATCATTCTTAATATAATTACTAAACCAAAAAAGCTTGATAACCAACTATGAATGTGAATCTTGATATTTCGTAATCCAAGAATCGAAATCTTGAATTAATTGAAACTCCTTTGATACTTCTTGATTCAAGAACACTCCTGATCTTGAGAAGAAGAATCTAAACTCCCTCAAATTCACTCCTAAATTTAAGTTATTTGACACCTAACTCTTATCACTCCTGAAAAGTTTTTAATTGTTTGATTAGTTTAGCTTACAAGCAAAACATAAGTTAATATTGAATTCGTTAAACAAAAATTAGATTTCTTATTAACAACATAATGAATTGCGTTAGATAGACTACATCCTATCCTAATACAACTTTGTAAACAAATACTTAACAATATAAGAAACTAACTAAACACACGCCTATCTTAAATCCTAGATAAACTATAATTTTTAACAACCTTAGATAAATAATAACTACTATAGCAAATCCTAAAATAACTAGGATTCTATGTAAGAACCTATTACAAATCCGAACAAAACATGGATTCTATGCGATAACCAAGTTCTTCTTACGCTAGAACTCCTTCTTTAATTTCGTGCTTTCTCCGTGCCAAGTAACTACACATGGCAAAGGTTGGTTTCTTCCATTAAGATTGAACCCCATGTTCTTCATAACCAAGTCAATAAGCTCATGTAGGAGAAGTGCTTTTGAATCCGCATCATTCTTAATATGATTAGTGAACCAAAAAAGCTTGATAATCAATTATGAATGTGAATCTTGATCTTTCTTAATCCAAGAATCGAAATCTTGAATTAATTGAAACACCTTTGATATTTTTTGATTCAAGAACACTCCTGATCTTGAGAAGAAGAATCTAAACACCCTCAAATTAACTCCTGAATTTAAGTTCTTTGACACTAAACACTTATCACTCCTGAAAAGTCTTTAATGGTTTGATTAGTTTAGCTCACAAGCAAAAACAATCATCAAGATTCAATTCTGTAAATAAAAATGTAGATATCTTATTAGCAACATAATGAATCGCGTTAGATAGGCTACATCCTATCCTTCTACAACTTTGAAAACAATTACTTAACAAGATAAGAAACAAACTAAGCACATGCCTATCTTAAATCCTAGCTAAACTATAATTTTTAACAACCTAAGTAAAATAATAACTAATATAGCAAATCCTAACAAAAATAGGATTCTATGTAACAACCAATCGCAAACCCAAACTTAACATGGATTCTATGTGATAACCAAGTTCTTCTTGAACTAGGACTCCTTCTTTACTTCCATGCTTTACTCGAGCCAAGTCACTACACAAGACTAAGGTTGGTTTCCTCCATTTAGATTGAACCCCATGTTCACCAAAACCAAGTCAATAGGCTCATGTAGAACAACTTCTTTTGCATCCGCATCATTCTTAATATGATTACTAAACCAAAAAAGCATGATAACCAACTATGAATGTGAATTTTGATCTTTCGTAATCCAAGAATCGAAATCTTGAATTAATTGAAACCCCTTTGATACTTCTTGATTCATGAACACTCCTGATCTTGAGAAGAAGAATCTAAACTCCCTCAAATTCACTCCTGAACTTAAGTTCTTTGACACCTAACTTTTATCACTCCTGAAAAGTTTTTAATTGTTCGATTGTTTATCTCACAGGCAAAACATAAGTTAAGATTGAATTCGTTAAACAAAAATTAGATTTCTTATTAACGACATAATGAATTGCGTTAGATAGACTACATCCTATCCTAATACAACTTTGTAAACAAATACTTAACAATATAAGAAACTAACCAATCACACGCCTATCTTAAATCCTAGATAAACTATAATTTTTAACAACCTGAGTAAAATAATAACTACTATAGCAAATCCTAAAATAACTAGGATTCTATGTAAGAACCTATTGCAAATCCAAGCAAAACATGGATTCTATGTGATAACCAAGTTCTTCTTATGCTAGAACTCCTTCTTTAATTCCGTGCTTTCTTCGTGCCAAGTAACTGCACATGCCAAAGGTTGGTTTCTTCCATTAACATTGAACCCCATGTTCTTCATAACCAAGTCAACAGGCTCATGTAGGACAAGTGCTTTTGAATCCGCATCATTCTTAATATGATTAGTGAACCAAAAAAGCTTGATAACCAATTATGAATGTGAATCTTGATCCTTCTTAATCCAAGAATCGAAATCTTGAATTAATTGAAACACATTTGATATTTTTTTTGATTCAAGAACACTCCTGATCTTAAGAAGAAGAATCTAAACACCCTCAACTTCACTCCATTAAGATTGAACCCCATGTTCTTCATAACCAAGTCAATAGGCTCATGTAGGAGAAGTGCTTTTGAATCCGCATCATTCTTAATATGATTAGTGAACCAAAAAAGCTTGATAACCAATTATGAATGTTGTTATGTAGTGTAAAACTAGCAATTTATATCACAACTCCCAAAGATGGGTTCTTAGAACTGGAGACTTGTGCAACAATGATTGGTCCAAATCCCGAAGCAAACTCCTGACCAGCAACCTGCACAAAAGGGACCCACCCTGGAGGTTTGGGTGGTATTTCCCCTCCGAAGCTTAAGTCAGATGTCAGGGATGTAAAGGAACTCTTAGAGAGAGAAAGTAGAGAGAGAGAGAGAAGAATTTATGACAGAGTAACAGTACTATGCTCTGAAAAACGTACCTTTCACCCTGAAATCAAGGACTATTTATACTGTTTGAAATGACTGCTGTGCCTTGATGTCACCCTAATTTGGGAGCATCTGATTGGCTAATCAAAGTTTTGGGACACGTGGCAGCTGTTAACTGGTCAGTACACCTCACTTTCATATAAAGGTGTAAATCAGACTTGCTGGGCCTAAGTACAGTTTTTGGGGCCAGAAGAAGGTCTTTTTAGTACGTTTCCAGAGAAACGTACTTTTAGGCCTGTCACCTTCAGGCCCTTTTGTACTTTTATTCCCCTGCATGTATGCCACTTGTAGGGCTCAGATGAGACCACGTGTCAGTACCAGAGCCGTTTATTTTTTAGGCTACAACATTTGCCCCTTAAAAGAGGGAGTTATTATCTTTTGGGCGCCAAGACGGTTAATCTTCCTCTTTTAACCGACCTGGAACTGCTCTTCTCTTTTTCAAAAAAGAGGCGCCATTTTGCCGGTCTCCACAGGTCAACTTCCTATGAACAACGGTTACTTTTACCGGATGAGGGGTCATTTTCACCCCTCTATAAATATGTGCCTTAGTCGCTCCTGGAATCATTTTAACTTTGCTGAGAAATTTTCTAGAGAGAGAGACTCTGCAAATTTTTACTGAACTTTTTAGAGAGAAGAACAACCCCCGTCCAAGCTCTTGCTATTGGTGTTTTGCTCGTCCGAGGTTTCAAGTCATCTTCAACATTCGTCCGAATTTTCTTCTACAGGTATATTCTCAACTCTTTTCTTGATTGCACACATATTTTAAGAAAATGGATTCGTCCTCTTCCTCGAACAATTCCGGCCGCTCACGGGTTGGTGCTAACCCTAGAACAGAGGGCCTAACTTCCTCGGCATCTTCTAGAGTTGGTCCTATCTTGGCCGGGCATGCATTCTTTATCTTTAGCCATGGACGGCAAAGTCAGACGACCCAGTCTTTACCTGTGCAGGGTAATCTGGCGCGCGTCAAGCAAACGGCTCGCATCAGAAGAGGGGTAACCATGCCGGCCTCTAGCTCTGAAAGGGAGGAATCCACTGGGCGAATTCCGGCCGAAGGAGAACGAGAGACCCAAAGCGCTCGTCCTGCCTACCACACTCCTTCTCCGAACATGCCGAGGAGGAACCAGAATCAGGGGCTCTCCAGAAGCCAGCCCGTCCATACATAGGACGATCTCAGATGAGCCAAGGACGGCTAGCTCTCTGACCCTGCTAGTGGCTCAGAGGAGCCATCAACCACTTCGTCTGAAATAAGACGACGGCTAGGTCCCCTTTCTGACCCTAGGTTCATCCTGGCCGACAACACATGGTTAGGACGATTAGGCTCGGACCTTAGTCCTTTTTCGGTGGCAATGCCCATGCCTGGCTACCACTTTGTACTTCCCGGCCGAGAGGACACTATTTTAGTGCTCCTCCAGGCCATTTTGCAGTTTATCGGCTGGCATTAGATGCCGGCCTGCGCTTTCCCCTTCACCCTTTCATCAGCCAACTTCTCAGTATTACGGCATAGGACATAACCAGCTTGCCCCTAACTCTTGGCAAAACATTCTTACCTTTCTGGCCGTCTGCAATTTAAAGGGAAAGGACCCTTCTCTGGCCGCTTTCACCCATATTCACTACGTCGCCAAGGTCCCTAGGACCATTGAAGGAAGCTGGCTGAGCGTGTGCAACCGTCAAGGATTCTTGACGTCTTGGGATAAGACTTCCAAGATGCACTCATGGAAGGGCGAGTTCCTATTTGTCCAGGCGCCCAGTAAAGCGGTGGCAAACCGTCTTCGGTATTTTAGCCGGACAACCACAAATACTGGACGGATGGCCTCATACTTGGAACTGGAGAGTAACTCTGCCGAAGAGATGGTGGAGTACTTCCGGGTTTCGGAGTATACTATGGAAGATGTTTCTTTCAAAGGTCCGTCCAATTGGATTCCTTTTAAGGAAATGTTTTATCATGACAACTTCCTGGTCGCTGCCGGCTTAAGGCAGGACGAGGACAGAGGTATATCAACTGAGAATCTTCCAAGTACAAATTTCTAGACTTAATTATCATTCGTCCAACATTTGTTTCTCTCTTTCAGATTCAGCCAGGAGCAAGCTCAGGAAGTCTTGGATAGGAGATATGAGCTCATCCAGATTCGCGGACACTCTATGGAAGGAGTACAGCAAGTCAGGTGCCGAAAAGAGGGCCGACACCTTGGTGAGCTTTGTATATGTATTCATATTTTGTTTGTTTTTTTTTTTTTTTTTTTTTTTTTTTAGCCGGCCGGTCTGCTACTTTGGAGGGTAACCCGTCAAGATGGTGCCTGGACGACTTGTCTACCCATGGGGCAATTCGTCCAGAGAAACACAGGACGAGCTAACTTCCCAAGAAGCAACTCGGCTAGGTTGAATTCTTGACGGCTTGCCTCTTAGGAGGACAGTCCGTCTGGAGTAGCATAGGACGAGTTACTCATCTGAACAGCAACCCGTCCTGGTTGATATCTTGACGGTTTGCCTCTTCGAGGGGCAGTCCGTCTAGAATAGTGTTGGACGAGTTGCTTATTTGAGGATCAATTCGTCCTGATTGATATCTTGACGAGCATTCCACTTTTTTCAGAAAAATGCCCCAACTTCAAAAGCTCTGGCCGAGAAAGCCGCTGCAAAGAAACGGCCAGCAGGCACCAGTGAAGCCCCTCCCTCAAAAAAGGCAAAGGGTTTTACTGCTAAGAGGAAGAAGACCACTCGGCCGGTTCCCAAGGTCGTGATCGACCTTCCGGCCAAGGAGGAGACCAAAGAGGAGCCAGCTGAAGTTGACTCTCGAGCCCTGGTGGCCTATACTGGTCCGGCTGAGCAACCCGATTCTTCGCAACCTGACGAGGTTGTCATTCTGGACGACGCTGAACAATCTTCCAAGCCGGACGCGGCTGTGGACGGATCCGCCTTTTCTGGGCCAGTGGCCCAACTGGTAGGCCAGATGCCGGCCGCTTATAGAACGGCTTCCCGTTCTTCTGGTGAGTCCTACTATTCCAACGTAGTTAGAACACTACGGGTTGGCGGGCGTCCGATGAGTCCGTCCAACAAACAGACCGTGGTTATTCCCATCAGGTGTACTGACGAGTCTAACCTTTCAGATAAAGGGAAGGGTCCTGCTGTTGTCGGCTCCCCTAGCCTCTCTGACGATGAATCTTCTCCAGCCTTTGGAAAGATGTCGTCGTCTGATCGTGAGAAGCTCAAGACGGAGCTGTTCAAGTGCTTTCCCGAAACTTATATCAAGGGGTTAAGGGGAGCATCGTCTGGGCATGTAGGCTACATGTCTCAGCTTGCTGCCGAGGTACATTCTTTCCTCTTCGGACGCTTATGCTTTTTACTTGGTCTTCATTTACTTTTTTATTATCCGTCCTGACATGCCCTATCCTTTTATGTTTTCAGCTTTTTGCTCGCAGCATGATAACAGAAGACTGGGCGAAGGAGCTCAGAAAAGAGAATAAAAAGCTCGTCCATGATGTAACTGCGGCCGCCGACCATGCTCAGTTCGTCATTTCCGAGCAAGAGGTGTTGCACCAGCAAACCAAAGTTGCTTTGGAAAAAAGGTCGGCTGAGCTGGAATCTCAGATCAAAGTCTATCTACTTCGGTTGACGGAGATGATAGACGAACGGGCTTCGTTGGAACGTGTTCTGACGGACGAGAGGAATTCAGCCATGACTATGGCTGCCGATTTCTTCAAGGAAAACCTCGTCCTGAAGGTCAAAAACCAAGCCCTTCGAACTGAGGTTGCAGAGACAATTGCCGGCGCCAAAGAGGCTATGAACACCATCATAGATACCTCAAAAGAATGGGCGGTGAAGGCTTTTGAGATGATGGCCGAGGAGGAGGATATCCCCAGATATGCTCGTCGGCTGGAATTCCAAGAAGCCGTGCATAAGGCCACCATAACTAAAGCAGAACCTCCCGTCTTTGAAGAATCCTCTGAGGATGAAGAGGGAAGGACAATGCAGAGGCCCAGGACGAAGAGGACAACGATCCTCCTGCCGCCTAGTTCTTTTGTTGTGTCCTGGCTGTGAGCCACTTGTAACTTTTTCCCCTTTTGTACTTAGATGAATTTAGGTTGTAATCATCTTTTTATATTTATGGGAAGCTAACTTTTTCAATCTCTGTTGTTCTATGCTTTACTGTTTTGGACGCATTGTCTTACAATTCCTGATTATACCAAGTACAAAAGTAGTTCGTCATAACATTTTGGCCGATTATACTTACAACTTCATCAATGTTCAAGTATAAAAGTAATTCGTCTTAATATTTGGCTGGTCTAATCAACTCTTTTGGCCGATTTCTTCTAGTACTATCATTAAAGCCAAGTATAGAATAACTCGTCAATCATTCTGATCTGACTCAGTAGCTCTTTTCTGGACGTTCATAACCAGATGCTCAAGCAAAGACTTGCTTTTACTTTTTGGATTTTAAGTATAAAAGTTTGCTCGGCCAGACCCTGGGTGGTTCGTCTTTGGACAAAGACTTAGCCATTTTATAAATTATGTCCCTATATGCCCCCCTTCTTGGACAAGAGTTTTTATAACTTTTCCCTGTTCAAGAAGGAGTTAAGAAGATAATTTTTAAACAACTAGGACGAGCGTTTTATGCCAGAAGCAACTCGTCCAGGCTAATATTCTGACGGGCTGCCTCTTTGGAGAGCAACTCGTCTGAATGATAGTTGGACGAACTGATTCTTCGGAAAACCTCGTCCATCTTTGTGAAATCATAAAATAACTTGTTCCTTTACTAAGGTTGTTATTTTGAAGTTTTGTGGCTTTTGGACGGACAGTAAGATCCTTTACTAAGGCGTCTTATTTCCAGCCGACCTTGTTCAGGAGATGTTTCTTTAAGAAACAATCGGCCAAATCTGACATGTTTTATCCGTTTAAGAATGATAACATGTTCAGCCGAACTCCCAATGAAAGGTGCTTGTCTTTTTGCTTTGGAAAATTAGTTAGCTTTTGACGTTAGTATGTAACTTAAGCAAACAATTAAAACAAAGTCATAGAGAAGTAGAATTGTATTATATGAAGTTTGCTTGACGGATAGTCAAGGTACATGTCTACATTCTACTTTTTCATTGTAATGCATTAGGAAAAGATTACAATTTAGCTGGGTGCTCTAAACAAAGTATTTCTTCAAAGTGTCAGAATTCCACGTCCTAGGAATAGGACGTCCGTCCAATCCTTCGAGACGAAAGGTACCATTCTGAACGACTTCGATTATCTTATAGGGTCCTTCCCAGTTAGGAGTAAGCTTGCCTAACTCTTTGCTCGGCCGACCGCTTCCATCTTTCTGAGGACGAGATCTCCCATCTTTAGTGGACGTCTAGCAACTCTTTTGTTGAAGTCTCTAGCCATTCTAACTTATATAGTTGCATCCTCAGCAGAGCATTGCCCCTGACTTCAGGAACTAAGTCCAAAGCCGTCCTAAGAGCTGCCCAGTTAGCATCTTCTGAGTACATCATTACTCTTAAGGTGGGTTCCTCAACTTCAATAGGAAGGACAGCCTCAGAACCATAAACCATCATAAAGGGATCTCTCCTGTGGAATTCTTGGCCGTCGTCCTAATTGACCATAAGACCAGCTGCAATTCTTCTACCCAAAGCCCCTTTGCATTGTCTAACTTCTTTTTTATTCCGGCCGAAAGGATCTTGTTAAAGGCCTCTACTTGCCCATTAGCCTGTGGATGAGCTACTGCTGCAAAGTGAGCCTTAACTCCTTGATCGGCCAACCATTGACGAAGCTTGGGCGTTTCAAATTGCGGCCCATTATCAAAGACGATGGACTGGGGCATGCCAAACCTTGTAATCAAGTTCTTCCAATGAACCCTTTGACATCTTGGTGGTGATGCCCCTTAAGCTTCAGCTTCAACCCATTTTGTAAAGTAGTCTACAGCTACTATTACAAATTTCTTCTGGCGGCAGCAACAGGAAAAGGCCCAAGAATGTCCATCCCCCATTTAGCAAAGGGAAGAGGAAAGAGAATGGGCGTCAGTAATTGGACGGCTTTTGATGGATATTACCATGCTTTTGGCAACTATCACACTTCTTGGCATAGAGGAGTGCATCTTCTTTTAAGGTCGGCCAAAAGTAGCCCGTCCTGAGAGCCCTTTCTGCCAAAGCTCTTCCTCCAATGTGAGAAGCACAAGCTCCCTCATGCAACTCCTTCAAAACGTCCAGACCTTCCTTTCGGCTGATGCACTTGAGAAGAGGCCGATTATAGGATTTTTGTATAAGGTCCTTCCACAACTCAAACCACTTGTCCCTAGCCTCACATACTTGGCCTTAATGGGATCAAGAGGCGACGGCCAGTCTTCTTGAACTCAATGATAGGACTCATCCACTCATCATCTCGGCTGAGAAACAGTACTTCTCCGGCCTCAATGCTCTTGGCCGCCTTCACCTCCCAAAAGACTGTTCTAGGAACATCTCCTTCAGCCGAGCTGGCCAGTTTAGAGAGGGCATCAGCTTGATGGTTTTCTGATCTGGGCACCTGGTCTAGGACGAACCTCTTTAAAGACTTGATCTCTTCCTTGACCAAATTCATATACTTCTCATGGACGCTCCTTGCATTCAAAATCACCATTGACCTGACTGACAACCAGCAGAGAGTCGGTCTTAGCCTCAATTTCCAGGGCCCCAGCCGCTTTACACATTTTTATGCCGGCTAAGAGAGCTTCATACTCTGCTCATTATTGGACGCCTGGAACTTGAATTTCATAGCATATTCAAACTTATCCCCTTCTGGAGATTGAAAAATGATTCCTGCCCCACATCCGTTGGCAGTTGAGGATCCGTCCACCATAAGGGTCCAATGACGCCTTCCTGCTGCTGGATCTTGGACGCTTTCTATCGTAGGCCGAGTAAGCTCTACAATAAAGTCAGCCAAAGCCTGGCCCTTGATTGCCTTTCTAGGCTCAAATGTTAAATCAAACATATTCAGCTCAACAGCCCATTTTAGCATTCGGCCAGAGGCATCCATCTTATGCAACACTTGCCTAAGCGGCTGATCTGTATATACAAGGATGCTGTGAGCTAAGAAGTAAGGTCTTAACTTCCGGCTCGCCATCAGCAAGGCCAGGCCGAATTTTCTCGATGGTAGAATATCTGTTCTCAGCATCTTTAAGCACATGGCTCACAAAATATACGGGTATTTGCACCGATTCTTTCAGCCAAAGGACTGCACTTACCGCGAAGGGTGATACAGCCAGATACACATACAACCTCTCTCCTTCGGCCGGACTGATCAGCCTAGGCAGCTGCCGAAGATGATCTTTTACTTGCTGAAGCGCTACTTCAGCTTCATCTGACCATTCAAACTTGGCATTTTTCTTGATGGTAGCAAAGAAATGGTGACATTTGTCCCCTGATTTTGAGAGAAACCGTCCAAGAGCAGCCAAACAGCCCGTCAACCTCTGAACTTCTTTGACTTTGGACGGCGAAGACATATTCATAATAGCCTGAATTTTGTCGGGATTTGCCTCAATCCCTCTCTGATCAACCAAAAATCCCAGAAATTTCCCAGCAACTACGCCGAACACACATTTTTGCGGATTAAGCTTCAACTTGAATTTTCTCAAGGTGAGGAAGGTTTCCCTCAGATCGTCCAGATGATCTTTCTCCTCTTTACTCTTGACGATCATGTCGTCTATATAAGCTTCCATATTTCGGCCGAGCTGCGGCTGAAATACTGTATTAATGAGCCTCTGAAATGTAGCCGGAGCGTTTCTTAGGCCGAAAGGCATCCTGAGCCATCCATACAGCCCTTTCTCAGTAATGAAAGAAGTCTTATCTTGATCATCCGGCCACATAGGAATCTGATGGAAGCCAGAGTAGGCATCCATAAAGCTCAGTAGGGCATGGCCGGCCGTAGAATCAACCAAACGATCTATTTTTGGCAACGGGAAGCTGTCCTTAGGACAGCCTTGTTCAAATCTGTATAATCAACGCACATCCTCCAAGTGCCATTCGGCTTTGGAACCATCACAACATTTGCTACCCAATCTGGGTAATATGTTTCCGGATGAATTTAGATTTGAGCAACTTTTGAATCTTCGTCAACGGCCTTATTTCTGGCCGGCCCCAGATGCCTCTTCTTCTGCCGAATAGGCTTTTGCCCCGGCTCAATGTTGAGCTTATGGACAGCCACCTCAGGGTCTATCCCAGGCATCTCCTCTACAGCATAGGCAAACACATCTTCAAATTCTCGCAGCAACGCAACCAAGGCGCCTGAACTTCCGTCCTCAAAACTGATCCAATTTTCAATGTCCTTTCCGGACGTTCTGGATTCAAGCAGATCTCTACTGGACTTTCCACAGGTGCTGGACGTTCTAGTCCCAGACTCATTATAGCCATTATCTCAGATGAATGTTTTCTTCCTTAAGAGCCAAACACTTTCTCTTCTTGCTAGGCAAAAGCATGGACGGAGTGCTTTCAGGAAAAGGCGACTCCTGAACCTTCTCAATTTCCTCCTTAAGCTCACTAATCTGGCCTTTAACTTTTTTGGCCGAATCATCTCCTTGTGCCCTTGGACACTCTGCTTTTTCCTTCCAAGATGATGGTTTGAGTGTGGTGAGATAGCATTCTCTGGCAGCTTGCTGGTCTCCATAAAGAGATCCAATCTTCCCACCATCGCACTCAAACTTCATCAGCATTAAATGGGTCACAATGACGGCCTTGATGTGATTTAAGGTAGGTCGCCCGAGAATGACATTATAAGCTGTCAAGTCTCGTACTACCAAAAATTTCACAAAAAGCGTCCTGGCCGCATCTTTTTCTCCAACTCTGACAGGCAAGGTGACAGTCCCATAGGGTGTATGACCCCGCCGCCAAAACCAATTATAGGATGATTTACCGGCATCAAATCGTTTTTGTCAAACTTTAAACGAGACAAACAATCAGCACTGATGATGTCAGTTGAGCTCCCAGTGTCAATCAAAATTCGCCTAACCCTTAGATTGGCAATCTTCATTTCCACAACCAGCGGGTCATCATGAGGCGTCCTAATATTCCCCCGGTCCAACTCGCTGACCACTATTTTTGGAAAAGGATCAGACTCGGCCTGGTTGGTGAGCATAACCTGGCTGAGTTCCCTCAAATAGTTTTTGTGGCCGGATTTGTCGGACCTCCAGCTGCAAATCCTCCTGAGATGACCATCACTACATCCTCATCCGTGCTATCTCCGTCCATTTTTCTTCCTTGACGGTTATCCCTTTTCTGAAACTTCCTTCCTGACGAGGGTAGGTAATTGTTCATCTTTCCTTTTCGAGCCAACTCTTCTAGTGCTCGCTTCAAATGCTTGCATTCATTGGTTTCATGTCCACAATCTTTGTGAAAGTGACAATACTTGCTCTTGTCCCTGTTACGATAAGGCGTCTTCATCTCGGCCGGCGCCTTTAGCTCATGCTGATCTTTTATTTCCATCAAAATGGAATATTGATCTTTGTTGAACTCTATTGGTTCAACAGAGGCCGCCGGCTCGACCGCCTACTTCTCTTGGACGAGGTGGTCATAGTAGTCATGGCCCAAGTCTCAGCCTTCTTGGGCGGATTCTTTTTTGGCTGAACAGCCTCTTCCACTTTCTTCACTTCTGGCTGTTTTGCCTCAGCACAGACCTCTGTGGCATGAATGAATGCTTCAGCCTCCCTCAGTGCTTCCGTCAGAGTAGTGATTTTCTTCTTCACCAAATCAAACTTAAAACTTCCTGGTCTTAGACCTCTGATGAAGGCGTCAAATGCCACACCCGCATTCAAATCTTGGATCTGCAACGCCTCCAGATTAAACCTCTTCACATAACCTCTCAAGGCTTCCTTAGGACCTTGGATGACCTTACCTAGGTGCATGCTTGTTTTCTGTTCTTGCCGATTAGCCACAAAGTGACTGGTGAACAGAATACTAAGTTCAGTAAAATTATTCACGAATTAGGAGGTAAGTTGTTGAACCATTTTTGCGCTACTCCTTTCAAAGTAGCTGGGAAATTCTTACACCAAGTAGCATCGTCCACCCCTTGGACATACATCTGATGCTTGTAAGCTGATAGGTGATCGTCCGGATCAGTAGTTCCGTCAAAAGGATCAATGGTAGGGAGCTTAACCTTTGGGAAAGGAGGGGACTCCATGATCCTGACCGAGAAAGGAGTGGGCCAATTGATCTGGAGTGCCGCCACCTGCCCCTCAATGGGTATGTGCTCCTGACGGTACTCTTTCAAAACCGGATTAGATGAGGTGTTAGCTAAGGCTTGACGCCTGTACACCATAGGCTGCAGAACTGTCTTCTCTTGCCTGGGCTGGAAAGCCGATGGACCACGGCTTCGCACCACTGTCCTGGACGGGAGCCTTAAGGACGGATCCTTCATATATGGCGTGGAGCCAGAGGCTGAACGTTGCTGCGCTGCCGCCCTCTTTGCCTCCAAGTACTCCCGAGCATCAGTCTCCATCATGTGACCAGTAGGAGGGATATTATCTGCTGGACGGACCACCAGCTTCCAGTCCATCTTCCTCCTAGAATCACTGACTGCCGGCTGCTTTCCTTTGGAAGGCGGTTTAGTCAATTCTGGCCGAGGTGGCCGACTAGGTCCTGGACGACCCTCTTGGGATCGCCCCTTAAGTGGCGCAGCTGCCTCTTCCCTCGGACTCATCTGAAAAAATAGCATGTTGTTCTTAATCTGCTCTTCCATAACAGCGGCCATCCTGGCCTGGAAGTCATTTAACACATTTTCCAAATGACCAGCAGTCACTGGACGGTCAAGATTTTCTTGGATGACTGGAGTTACAGTCCTACCCTCGAGGTGAACGGCAGCATGGCCCTGATCCCTGCCTCGAGGTGGCCTCTCGTCATCAACGGTATCATCCACCTGAACTCTAAAACTTCTGTTCCGTGCCACATTCGAAGAGTGACAGTCCGTCATTGTTGCGTCTCCCCACAGACGGCGCCAAATGTTATGTAGTGTAAAACTAGCAATTTATATCACAACTCCCAAAGATGGGTTCTTAGAACTGGAGACTTGTGCAACAATGATTGGTCAAATCCCGAAGCAAACTCCTGACCAGCAACCTGCACAAAAGGGACCCACCCTGGAGGTTTGGGTGGTATTTCCCCCTCCGAAGCTTAAGTCAGATGTCAGGGATGTAAAGGAACTCTTAGAGAGAGAAAGTAGAGAGAGAGAGAGAAGAATTTATGACAGAGTAACAGTGCTATGCTCTGAAAAACGTACCTTTCACCCTGAAATCAAGGACTATTTATACTGTTTGAAATGACTGCTGTGCCTTGATGTCACCCTAATTTGGGAGCATCTGATTGGCTAATCAAAGTTTTGGGACACGTGGCAGCTGTTAACTGGTCAGTACACCTCACTTTCATATAAAGGTGTAAATCAGACTTGCTGGGCCTAAGTACAGTTTTTGGGGCCAGAAGAAGGTCTTTTTAGTACGTTTCCAGAGAAACGTACTTTTAGGCCTGTCACCTTCAGGCCCTTTTGTACTTTTATTCCCCTGCATGTATGCCACTTGTAGGGCTCAGATGAGACCACGTGTCAGTACCAGAGCCGTTTATTTTTTAGGCTACAACAAATGTGAATCTTGATCTTTCTTAATCCAAGAATCGAAATCTTGAATTAATTGAAACACCTTTGATATTTTTTGATTCAAGAACACTCCTGATCTTGAGAAGAAGAATCTAAACACCCTCAAATTAACTCCTGAATTTAAGTTCTTTGACACTAAAAACTTATCACTCCTGACAAGTCTTTAATGGTTTGATTAGTTTAGCTCACAAGCAAAAACAATCAGCAAGATTCAATTCTGTAAATAAAAATGTAGATATCTTATTAGCAACATAATGAATCGCGTTAGATAGGCTACATCCTATCCTACTACAACTTTGAAAACAATTACTTAACAAGATAAGAAACTAACTAATCACACGCCTATCTTAAATCCTAGCTAAACTATAATTTTTAACAACCTAAGTAAAATAATAACTAATATAGCAAATCCTAACAAAAATAGGATTCTATGTAACAACCAATCGCAAACCCAAACTTAACATGGATTCTATGTGATAACCAAGTTCTTCTTGAACTAGGACTCCTTCTTTACTTCCATGCTTTACTCGAGCCAAGTCACTACACAAGACTAAGGTTGGTTTCCTCCATTAAGATTGAACCACATGTTCACCAAAACCAAGTCAATAGGCTCATGTAGAACAACTTATTTTGCATCCGCATCATTCTTAATATGATTACTAAACCAAAAAAGCTTGATAACCAACTATGAATGTGAATCTTGATCTTTCGTAATCCAAGAATCGAAATCTTGAATTAATAGAAACACCTTTGATACTTCTTGATTCATGAACACTCCTGATCTTGAGAAGAAGAATCTAAACTCCCTCAAATTCACTCCTGAACTTAAGTTCTTTGACACCTAACTCTTATCACTCCTGAAAAGTTTTTAATTGTTCGATTAGTTTATCTCACAGGCAAAACATAAGTTAAGATTGAATTCGTTAAACAAAAATTAGATTTCTTATTAACAACATAATGAATTGCGTTAGATAGACTACATCCTATCCTAATACAATTTTGTAAACAAATACTTAACAATATAAGAAACTAACTAATCACACGCCTATCTTAAATCCTAGATAAACTATAATTTTTAACAACCTGAGTAAAATAATAACTACTATAGCAAATCCTAAAATAACTAGGATTCTATGTAAGAACCTATTGCAAATCCAAGCAAAACATGGATTCTATGTGATAACCAAGTTCTTCTTACGCTAGAACTCCTTCTTTAATTCCGTGCTTTCTTCGTGCCAAGTAACTGCACATGCCAAAGGTTGGTTTCTTCCATTAAGATTGAACCCCATGTTCTTCATAACCGAGTCAATAGGCTCATGTAGGAGAAGTGCTTTTGAATCCGCATCATTCTTAATATGATTAGTGAACCAAAAAAGATTGATAACCAATCATGAATGTGAATCTTGATCTTTCTTAATCCAAGAATCGAAATCTTGAATTAATTGAAACATCTTTGATATTTTTTTGATTCAAGAACACTCCTGATCTTGAGAAGAAGAATCTAAACACCCTCAACTTCACTCCATTAAGATTGAACCCCATGTTCTTCATAACAAAGTCAATAGGCTCATGTAGGAGAAGTGCTTTTGAATCCGCATCATTCTTAATATAATTAGTGAACCAAAAAAGCTTGATAACCAATTATGAATGTGAATCTTGATCTTTCTTTATCCAAGAATCGAAATCTTGAATTAATTGAAACACCTTTGATATTTTTTGATTCAAGAACACTCCTGATCTTGAGAAGAAGAATCTAAACCCTCAAATTCACTCCTGAATTTAAGTTCTTTGACACTAAACACTTATCACTCCTAAAAAGTCTTTAATGGTTTGATTAGTTTAGCTCACAAGCAAAAACAATCCTCAAGATTCAATTCTGTAAATAAAAATGTAGATATCTTATTAGCAACATAATGAATCGCGTTAGATAGGCTATATCCTATCCTACTACAACTTTGAAAATAATTACTTAACAAGATAAGAAACTAACTAAGCACATGCCTATCTTAAATCCTAGCTAAACAACCTAAGTAAAATAATAACTAATATAGCAAATCCTAACAAAAATAGGATTCTATGTAACAACCAATCGCAAACCCAAACATAACATGGATTCTATGTGATAACCAAGTTCTTCTTGAACTAGGACTCCTTCTTTACGTGCTTTACTCTAGCCAAGTCACTACACAAGACAAAGGCTGGTTTCTTCCATTAAGATTGAACCCCATGTTCTCCAAAACCAAGTCAATAGGCTCATGTAGAACAACTGATTTTGCATCCGCATCATTCTTAATATAATTACTAAACCAAAAAAGCTTGATAACCAACTATGAATGTGAATCTTGATCTTTCGTAATCCAAAAATCGAAATCATGAATTAATTGAAACACCTTTTATACTTCTGGATTCAAGAACACTCCTGATCTTGAGAAGAAGAATCTAACCTCCCTCAAATTCACTCCTAAATTTAAGTTCTTTGACACCTAACTCATATCACTCCGGAAAAGTTTTTAATTGTTTGATTAGTTTAGCTTACAGGCAAAACATAAGTTAATATTGAATTCGTTAAACAAAAATTAGATTTTTTATTAACAACATAATGAATTGCGTTAGATAGACTACATCCTATCCTAATACAACTTTGTAAACAAATACTTAACAATATAAGAAACTAACTAATCACACGCCTATCTTAAATCCTAGATAAACTATAATTTTTAACAACCTCAGAAAAATAATAACTACTATAGCAAATCCTAAAATACTGAATTCTATGTAAGAACCTATTGCAAATCCAAACAAAACATGGATTCTATGCGATAACCAAGTTCTTCTTACGCTAGAACTCCTTCTTTAATTCCGTCTTTCTCCGTGCCAAGTAACTACACATGCCAAAGGTTGGTTTCTTCCATTAAGATTGAACCCCATGTTCTTCATAACCAAGTCAATAGGCTCATGTAGGAGAAGTGCTTTTGAATCCGCATCATTCTTAATATGATTAGTGAACCAAAAAAGCTTGATAACCAATTAAGAATGTGAATCTTGATCTTTCTTAATCCAAGAATCGAAATCTTGAATTAATTGAAACACCTTTGATATTTTTTGATTCAAGAACACTCCTGATCTTAAGAAGAAGAATCTAAACACCCTAAATTCACTCCTGAATTTAAGTTCTTTGACACTAAACACTTATACACTCCTGAAAAGTCTTTAATGGTTGATTAGTTTAGCTCACAAGCAAAACAATCATCAAGATTAAATTCTGTAAATAAAAATGTAGATATCTTATTAGCAACATAATGAATCGCGTTAGATAGGCTACATCCTATCCTACTACAACTTTGAAAACAATTACTTAACAAGATAAGAAACTAACTAAGCACATGCCTATCTTAAATCCTAGCTAAACTATAATTTTTAACAACCTAAGTAAAATAATAACTAATATAGAAAATCCTAACAAAAATAGGATTCTATGTAACAACCAATCGCAAACCCAAACATAACATGGATTCCATGTGATAACGAAGTTCTTCTTGAACTAGGACTCCTTCTTTACTTCCATGCTTTACTCTAGCCAAGTCACTATACAAGACAAAGGTTGGTTTCTTCCATTAAGATTGAACCCCATGTTCTCCAAAACCAAGTCAATAGGCTCATGTAGAACAACTGATTTTGCATCCGCATCATTCTTAATATATTACTAAACCAAAAAAGCCTTGAAACCAACTATGAATTGGAATCTTGATCTTTCGTAATCCAAGAATCAAAATCTTGAATTAATTGAAACACCTTTGATACTTCTTGATTCAAGAACACTCCTGATCTTGAGAAGAAGAATCTAAACTCCCTCAAATTCACTCCTAAATTTAAGTTTTTGACACCTAACTCTTATCACTCCTGAAAAGTTTTAATTGTTTGATTAGTTTAGCTTACAAGCAAAACATAAGTTAATATTGAATTCGTTAAACAAAAATTAGATTTCTTATTAACAACATAATGAATTGCGTTAGATAGACTACATCCTATCCTAATACAACTTTGTAAACAAATACTTAACAATATAAGAAACTAACTAATCACACGCCTATCTTAAATCCTAGATAAACTATAATTTTTAACAACCTAGGTAAATAATAACTACTATAGCAAATCCTAAAAAAACTAGCATTCTATGTAAGAACCTATACAAATCCAACAAAACATGGATTCTATGCGATAACCAAGTTCTTCTTACGCTAGAACTCCTTCTTTATTCGTAGCTTTCTCGTGCCAAGTAACATACACATGCCAAAGGTTGGTTTCTTCCATTAAGATTGAACCCCATGTTCTTCATAACCAAGTCAACAGGCTCATGTAGGACAAGTGCTTTTGAATCCGCATCATTCTTAATATGATTAGGGAACCAAAAAAGCTTCAAAACAATTATGAATGTGAATCTTGATCTTTCTTAATCCAAGAATCGAAATCTTGAATTAATTGAAACACCTTTGATATTTTTTGATTCAAGAACACTCCTGATCTTGAGAAGAAGAATCTAAACACCCTCAAATTCACTCCTGAATTTAAGTTCTTTGACACTAAACACTTATCACTCCTGAAAAGTCTTTAATGGTTTGATTAGTTTACTATAACAAAAAACAATCATCAAGATTCAATTCTGTAAATAAAATGTAGATATCTTATTTACCACATAATGAATCGCGTTATATAGGCTACATCTATCCTATACAACTTGAAAAACAAATACTTAACAAGATAAGAAACTAACTAATCACACGCCTATCTTAAATCCTACCTAAACTATAATTTTTAACAACCAAAGTAAAATAATAACTACTATAGCAAATCCTAACAAAAATAGGATTCTATGTAACAACCAATCGCAAACCCAAACTAACATGGATTCTATGTGATAACCAAGTTCTTCTTGAAGCTAGGACTCCTTCTTTACTTCCATGCTTTACTCGAGCCAAGTCACTACACAAGACAAAGGTTGGTTTCTTCCATTAAGATTGAACCCCATGTTCCCAAAACCAAGTCAATAGGCTCATGTAGAAAACTATTTTGCATCTGCATCATTCTTAATATGATTACTAAACCAAAAAAGCTTGATAACCAACTATGAATGTGAATCTTGATCTTTCTTAATCCAAGAATCGAAATCTTGAATTAATTGAAACACCTTTGATACTTCTTGATTCATGAACACTCCTGATCTTGAGAAGAAGAATCTAAACTCCCTCAAATTCACTCCTGAACTTAAGTTCTTTGACACCTAACCTTATCACTCCTGAAAAGTTTTAATTGTTGATTAGTTTATCTCACAGGCAAAACATAATTAAGATTGAATTCTTAAACAAAAATTAGATTTCTTATTAACAACATAATGAATGCGTTAGATAGACTACATCCTATCCTAATACAACTTTGTAAACAAATACTTAACAATATAAGAAACTAACTAATCACACGCCTATCTTAAATCCTAGCTAAACTATAATTTTTAACAACCTAAGTAAAATAATAACTAATATAGCAAATCCTAACAAAAATAGGATTCTATGTAACAACCAATCGCAAACCAAACATAACATGGATTCATGTGATAACAAGTTCTTCTTGAACTAGGACTCCTTCTTTACTTCCATGCTTTACTCTAGCCAAGTCATTATACAAGACAAAGGTTGGTTTCTTCCATTAAGATTGAACCCCATGTTCTCCAAAACCAAGTCAATAGGCTCATGTAGAACAACTGATTTTGCATCCGCATCATTCTTAATATACTTACTAAACCAAAAAAGCCTGATAACCAACTATGAATTTGAATCTTGATCTTTCGTAATCCAAGAATCAAAATCTTGAATTAATTGAAACACCTTTGATACTTCTTGATTCAAGAACACTCCTGATCTTGAGAAGAAGAATCTAAACTCCCTCAAATTCATTCCTGAACTTAAGTTCTTTGAAACCTAACTCTTATCACTCCTAAAAAGTTTTTAATTGTTCGATTAGTTTATCTCACAGGCAAAACATAAGTTAAGATTGAATTCGTTAAACAAAAATTAGATTTCTTATTAACAACATAATGAATTGCGTTAGATAGACTACATCATATCCTAATACAACTTTGTAAACAAATACTTAACAATATAAGAAACTAACTAATCACACGCCTATCTTAAATCCTAGATAAACTATAATTTTTAACAACCTGAGTAAAATAATAACTACTATAGCAAATCCTAAAATAACTAGGATTCTATGTAAGAACCTATTGCAAATCCAAACAAAACATGGATTCAATGTGATAACCAAGTTCTTCTTACGCTATAACTCCTTCTTTAATTCTGTGCTTTCCTCGTGCCAAGTAACTACACATGTCAAAGGTTGGTTTCTTCCATTAAGATTGAACCCCATGTTCTTTATAACCAAGTCAATAGGCTCATGTAGGAGAAGTGCTTTTGAATCCGCATCATTCTTAATATGATTAGTGAACCAAAAAAGCATGATAAACAATTATGAATGTGAATCTTGATCTTTCTTAATCCAGGAATCGAAATCTTGAATTAATTGAAACACCTTTGATATTTTTTTGATTCAAGAACACTTCTGATCTTGAGAAGAAGAATCTAAACACCCTCAAATTCACTCCTGAATTTAAGTTCTTTGACACTAAACACTTATCACTCCTGAAAGGTCTTTAATGGTTTGTTTAGTTTAGCTCAGAAGCAAAAACAATCATCAAGATTCAATTCTGTAAATAAAATTGTAGATATCTTATTAGCAACATAATGAATCGCGTTATATAGGCTACATCCTATCCTACTACAAGTTTGAAAACAATTCCTTAACAAGATAAGAAACTAACTAAGCACATGCCTATCTTAAATCCTAGCTAAACTATATTTTTTAACAACCTAAGTAAAATAATAACTAATATAGCAAATCCTAACAAAAATAGGATTCTATGTAACAACCAATCGCAAACCCAAACATAACATGGCTTCTATGTGATAACCAAGTTCTTCTTGAACTAGCACTCCTTCTTTACTTCCATGCTTTACTCTAGCCAAGTCACTACACAAGACAAAGGTTGGTTTCTTCCATTAAGATTGAACCCCATGTTCTCCAAAACCAAGTAAATAGGCTTATGTAGAACAACTGATTTTGCATCCGCATCATTCTTAATATAATTACTAAACCAAAAAAGCCTGATAACCAACTATGAATGTGAATCTTGATCTTTCGTAATCCAAGAATTGAAATCTTGAATTAATTGAAACACCTTTGATACTTCTTGATTCAAGAACACTCCTGATCTTGAGAAGAAGAATCTAAACTCCCTCAAATTCACTCCTAAATTTAAGTTATTTGACACCTAACTCTTATCGCTCCTGAAAAGTTTTTAATTGTTTGATTAGTTTAGCTTACAAGCAAAACATAAGTTAATATTGAATTCGTTAAACAAAAATTAGATTTCTTATTAACAACATAATGAATTGCGTTAGATAGACTACATCCTATCCTAATACAACTTTGTAAACAAATACTTAACAATATAAGAAACTAACTAATCACACGCCTATCTTAAATCCTAGATAAACTATAATTTTTAACAACCTTAGAAAAATAATAACTACTATAGCAAATCCTAAAATAACTAGGATTCTATGTAAGAACCTATTGCAAATCCAAACAAAACATGGATTCTATGCGATAACCAAGTTCTTCTTACGCTAGAACTCCTTCTTTAATTCCGTGCTTTCTCCGTGCCAAGTAACTACACATGCCAAAGGTTGGTTTCTTCCTTTAAGATTGAACCCCATGTTCTTCATAACCAAGTCAATAGGCTCATGTAGGAGAAGTGCTTTTGAATCCGCAACATTCTTAATATGATTAGTGAACCAAAAAAGCTTGATAACCAATTATGAATGTGAATCTTGATCTTTCTTAATCCAAGAATCGAAATCTTGAATTAATTGAAACACCTTTGATATTTTTTGATTCAAGAACACTCCTGATCTTGAGAAGAAGAATCTAAACACCCTCAAATTCACTCCTGAATTTAAGTTCTTTGACACTAAACACTTATCACTCCTGAAAAGTCTTTAATGGGTTGATTAGTTTAGCTCACAAGCAAAAATAATCATCAAGATTCAATTCTGTAAATAAAAATGTAGATATCTTATTAGCAACATAATGAATCGCGTTAGATAGGATACATCCTATCCTACTACAACTTTGAAAAAAATTACTTAACAAGATAAGAAACTAACTAAGCACATGCCTATCTTAAATCCTAGCTAAACTATAATTTTTAACAACCTAAGTAAAATAATAACTAATATAGCAAATCCTAACAAAAATAGGATTCTATGTAAAAACCAATCGCAAACCCAAACATAACATGGATTCCATGTGATAACGAAGTTCTTCTTGAACTAGGACTCCTTCTTTACTTCCATGCTTTACTCTAGCCAAGTCACTACACAAGACAAAGGTTGGTTTCTTCCATTAAGATTGAACCCCATGTTCTCCAAAACCAAGTCAATAGGCTCATGTAGAACAACTGATTTTGCATCCGCATCATTCTTAATATAATTACTAAACCAAAAAAGCCTGATAACCAACTATGAATTTGAATCTTGATCTTTCGTAATCCAAGAATCAAAATCTTGAATTAATTGAAACACCTTTGATACTTCTTGATTCAAGAACACTCCTGATCTTGAGAAGAAGAATCTAAACTCCCTCAAATTCACTCCTGAACTTAAGTTCTTTGAAACCTAACTCTTATCACTCCTGAAAAGTTTTTAATTGTTCGATTAGTTTATCTCACAGGCAAAACATAAGTTAAGATTGAATTCGTTAAACAAAAATTAGATTTCTTATTAACAACATAATGAATTGCGTTAGATAGACTACATCATATCCTAATACAACTTTGTAAACAAATACTTAACAATATAAGAAACTAACTAATCACACGCCTATCACTACTACAAAAATGGCCAAAGAGACTACCTGCAGGAGACCGGTTGAAGTTACTAACCCATTTCTTAAATATAGGAGACCATTTATTATCTAAAACCAGTCTCTTAAGTTTAAGTATTTGACTAATAAAAAATATTATTGTGAAATAAGAGACTGTTTCCAAGTACAACCGGTTTCCTTGAGATATTTTATTTTTTTAATTCAATTTTTTTTAACATAATACACTATTATACGTATGTATTCTTATTGTGAAGATTTAGGAGACTACTTCTAACTTTAACCAGTTTCTTAAATATAATAATTTTAAACTTTAATATCTTTTTAATTAATACTAATGCAGTATAAGTTTTATATAAAACTATTTACTTTTTAAATTATGCAACAAATATAATAGAAAAAAAAGCTACCTCTCCTAATACTACTCTAGAATCTAGATCGTGATTAATACATGTAACCTGTCAAAACAAAAACAAAAAAAAACTACGCCATTGCTTCTTGCTGCCATAGCAACTAACGCCATAACTTTAACAATCTCATAGTTCAGTCGACTCGCACACCATCCCTACAACCACCACTCCCCATAATCCAAAAATTCTCCCCCATAATCCAAATTCTTCCATTAAAATTTCACCTTTACATTCGTAAAATTCATAATCAAGGCTCTCACATTGTTCAAGTTGTGATTCTCGTCAATTATTTTCGTCAATTCTTCTGGAATGTGTGATTCTTTTCGCTAATTTGTGA
Organism: Beta vulgaris subsp. vulgaris; assembly: GCF_026745355.1. Lineage (NCBI taxonomy): Eukaryota > Viridiplantae > Streptophyta > Magnoliopsida > Caryophyllales > Amaranthaceae > Beta > Beta vulgaris. The sequence continues at coordinate 21,381,577 of NC_079208.1, forward strand.
TTCATTTGGGAAGAAAAGACATTTTCGAAGAAGTATAAAATTGGTGCACTTGTACGTAAAGGTAATTCGAGCAATTTTTTTGTTGTCTGCCAAGCAAGCTCTTCATTGTTATATTCATCAATTTGTGATTCTCGTCAATTCTTTTCATCAATTCTTCTGGAGTTTTATATTATTTTCATCAATTTGTGATTCTTTTGGGAAGAAAAAGACAAAGTATAAAATTGGTGCACTTGTAAAGGTGATTCGTGCAATTTTTTTTTCTGGTTAGCAAGCTTTTCATCTCAGTTTTAGTTGCTTACAATGTGTTTGTTAAAATGCCTCAATGAATTCTTTCAATTATTTTCTTCTTGCTATTCATAACTTATTGTGTTTTTTTTTCATTTAGGTATATTGTTTATAACTTTGTTGTTATCATGAACATAATGAGGAATTAGAAATATATACATTATGATATAAATTGGATATGAATGGACTAATAGAAGAAAGGTTGGAACCTCAAATTGGATATGAATGGACAGTTTGCTGTAGTTCAACTGAACTTTATGATTACTAATCCATTGATATGTATTTCTATAACTTCATTGATATCACAATTGGCCATTGATGCTTTAAGATTAATACCATTATAACACTACTAATGCTTATCAACAACCTTATTATATATGCATTGTTGTAACCCCACTTGTGCATTATTAATGCAGCTTCACAGTATACTTTTTTTTTTGATAAATCATATGTTTCATATGTGTGATTGGATATGATCCTTGTCCACCTTGTAAATGGTCCCACCATTGTATTTTATCTTGTAAAAAGAGAGAAATGATAGTCAATAGATTAATACCATAATGTTCGTTTGCCTGAGGATGCTATGACTCAACAAGAACCTGAGCTTCACTATCAGCTGCCCAATCCTTCCCCCACGAGTATTTATTTGCGCGAAATGGACTACGACACTAAACCTATTAGTGAACATAATTTGCCACAGGTATGAAGACTCTATAGCTCCTCCATATCTCTCTTATTAACTTTGTTCTATCCAATATGTTTTGCTGTTGTTTTGCTCCTCCATACCTATGCCTTTCTTAAAATGCTACTGTTTTGCTGCTGTTTTGCACTTATTCCAATGTTTTGCTGCCTAATTTATCATTGTGATAGCTGGGGAGAAACAATATGATGTTAGCTCTATGATACTAACTCTATAACTCCTCCATATCTCTCTTATTACCTCTGTTCTATCCAATATGTTTTGTTGCTGTTTTGCTCCTCCATACCTATGCCTTTCTTAAAATGCTGCTGTTTTGCACGTATTCCAATGTTTTGCTGCCTAATTTATCATTGTGATAGCTGTGGGAGAAACAATATGATGTTAGCTCTATGATACTAACTCTATAACTCCTCCATATCTCTCTTATTACCTTTGTTCTATCCAATATGTTTTGCTGCTGTTTTGCTCCTCCATACCTATGCCTTTCTTAAAATGCTGTTGTTTTGCACTTATTCCATTGTTGTGCTGCCTAATTTATCATTGTGATAGCTGTGGGAGAAACAATATGATGTTAGCTCTATGATACTAACTCTATAACTCCTCCATATCTCTCTTATTACCTCTGTTCTATCCAATATGTTTTGCTGCTATTTTGCTCCTCCATACCTATGCCTTTCTTAAAATGCTGCTGTTTTGCTGCTGTTTTGCACTTATTCCATTGTTTTGCTGCCTAATTTATCATTGTGATAGCTGTGGGAGAAACAATATGATGTTAGCTCTATGATACTAACTCTATAACTCCTCCATATCTCTCTTATTACCTCTGTTCTATCCAATATGTTTTGCTGCTGTTTTGCTCCTAGGGAGGAACATAAGGTATTTAGAACTAAATTTTATTATTTACATACATGGAAGAATGGATGCTGTAGTGCTGCTGTTGGTCTATTAAGAATGGATGTTGTAGTGCTGCTGTTGGTCTCTGAATAACTTATACTGATTAATTGAGTGATGTTCTTAGCTTCAGGAAACACAACTCAATCTATGCTGATCCGTATTAGACATAGCTTATGAGAAGGTTACCACTTGCATAATCATTATAAAATGAATGAATGAAAGGCAGGAAGAAAGTACATTCTATTACAACCATTGTAGACTCCGATTTTGAAAAAACCCTTCTTTCAGGGAAATACAAATATACAGTAATCCAAATCAGGACATATAATCAGCCATACCAAACAACATTCAATTAACATTGAGAAAGAAAAAGTAGAAAAATTAGATCATATGGATGGCATAGGTCCGCCATAATAATCTGGCATATGCATAACTTACAGCATTTGTGAAAGGCAGACAAAACTTCAAGCCTCTTATACCTGAAAATTTGAGAGAACATTATCACCATAACTTGCGTAGAGAATGAGTCAAATTAAGGAGAGAAAAAGAATTTGGAGATACCCTTTAGAAGAGAGCGTAAAGTAAAGCTAAGTTAAGAGAAAATTACAGAAATATCAACAAATAAGATGCATGAAAAGATGTAGATATTAAAATTAGTAAAATTCGATTGAATATTTTTGGGGTTGTTGTGTAAGAGAATCAGATTTCAAAATCTATGATGATCAATGAATGTTTGAAATCAGAAAGTAGCAAGAAACAACAATTTAAAATGTTGTGGATGTAATGTAATAAATGAATGTTTGATCTATCAAAATGTGAGGCAAAGCAGCAAGTGGGTGATTACCTGTTTATCTCTCTAAGAACTAAGAAGTGATGTATCCCAAGAACTAAGAAGTGCACAAATATGGGGAAGAAGGATCTGAATTCTGAACTGAGAAATGCCTAATAATTACTTTGATATATTACTTTGAAATTATAATTGTAACATCATCACCTAATTTGATCGTTAATACTTTAATACTTCCCACGTTCTAATATAAATGAAACACTTACCATATTAGATCGTTTCAAAATAAATGAAATATTATTTTCTTTGATATCCACTTCTTTCTATCTCTATCCTTATTACATGGATTCCTCATTTTCTTTCTGTCTATCTTTTTCCTTGGTAAATAAAACGGAGAAAGTATATAAGTTTGAAGTTATGAGATCAAATTTTTCAACATTGTTAGACAGCATAACATACACCATTCCTATCTTATACATTTGATATATTCGTTAATTTTGTTAGACAGCATAACAATATGGGGTGTATGGATTTTGTGATCCTAATTACCTAGCTCAATGGACTCCAACTATAGAAGAAGACCGATTTGACTATTTATGTCGTGTTTTCGGGTGCAATGGAGGCAAGAACCTTAATCAACTATTTTTTGCACCTTTCCATGAAAAGTAAGTGTGTATGCGTAATATATTGAAATTTGATCTAAATTAGTGTATACGAGTATTTTTTTTGCCTTTGCTAATAAGTTGCATATAGTCGACATTGGATGCTAGCTGTCATAAGCCCTTGGAACGAAACAGTTTTTTGGCTTGATCCTAGTGGAGCAAACTATATTCGTGAATTTGCTGAACGGATCATCAATGAGTATGTGACCTAATCATAGTCTATTAATATTTTTAATTATCTTATTATCAATGTCTTCATCTAATTAAGTTAGGTGAAAATTTCGTAGAGGTATTGTAAAATTTAGCATGGTTCATCGAAAAGACGTCAAGAAATTGAAAAAGAATCCTGTAAGGTGGAAGTTTGTGTAATAATATATCTAAAATTATACTGTATGTAATGACACATTTGAATTGAAATAGTTATGTCAGTTGTTGATTTATCTGAACTTTTTCATGACAGTGTCCTCGTCAAGCTCTAGGCTCCAATGATTGTGGCTATTATGTTTGTCGTTACATGATTGAAACTATCGCAAGTCGACGACAATTAATTCCTGATAAGGTAACTTCGTCACTCATTAATATATAATTTTTTGGGATTGAAAATATTTGTGAGGAACGAAGAGAATGCTATTGTTGCTCATACTAATAAAATACATATTTATACTAATTCTAATTATAATTATCTGAAAATATTTTGTAGTACTTTCCAGGAATTCCTAGCACTTATTCCCAAGAGATGATTGACGAGTTAAGAGATAGGTGGGTGGATTATTTAAACAATCAAACACAAGAAGATGGAGATTGAAGACGACGGTCAAGTTTGAATTGTACATATTATTTAATTATTTTAGAATTTTAGTTGTAGTAGCTAGTATTAGATTATAGAAATTTTATTTTAAGACATTATTAGAAGAAATTGATGTTTTGAATCAAATTGATTTTGTATATAACTTAAATGTAGCAAATATTTTTTTCACATGATGAATAAAGCAAGCAAGTCGTTATATTTTATTATATTGTTGTGGCTATTTATAAATTGTTATACAAACCTGTCAAAAAAAAAATAAAAAAAAAATTGTTTTAATAGAAATAAAGCGTATATACGAAGAGAGCCCCAAATACATGGTAATGTATGTATTGTAACATTTTACTAAACCTAAGAAACCGGTTGTGGTCAATAAATGGTTTCAAGGGGTAAGGCAAGGAGACCGGTTTTTAATGTTAAATGGTCTCCTAACCTCTTTATATATTCTATATATACTTATCTAAGAGACTGGTTTTACCTGTCAACTGGTCTCCTAAATAAACAAGGAAACCAGGCATTATAACCGGTCTCTTAACCTAGGACACCTGTGAGATGGAGATGTGTTATAGTCCGGTTTCCTAGGCCATTTTCAACCGGTTTCCTAGGCCTTTTTTGTAGTAGTGTATCTTAAATCCTAGATAAACTATAATTTTTAACAACCTGAGTAAAATAATAACTACTATAGCAAATCCTAAAATAACTAGGATTCTATGTAAGAACCTATTGCAAATCCAAACAAAACATGGATTCTATGTGATAACCAAGTTCTTCTTACGCTAGAACTCCTTTAATTCCGTGCTTTCCTCGTGCCAAGTAACTACACATGCCAAAGGTTGGTTTCTTCCATTAAGATTGAACCCCATGTTCTTTATAACCAAGTCAATAGGCTCATGTAGGAGAAGTGCTTTTGAATCCGCATCATTCTTAATATGATTAGAGAATCAAAAAAGCATGATAACCAATTATGAATGTGAATCTTGATCTTTCTTAATCCAAGAATCGAAATCTTGAATTAATTGAAACACCTTTGATATTTTTTTGATTCTAGAACACTTCTGATCTTGAGAAGAAGAATCTAAACACCCTCAACTTTAAGTTCTTTGACACTAAACACTTATCACTCCTGAAAAGTCTTTAATGGTTTGATTAGTTTAGCTCAGAAGCAAAAACAATCATCAAGATTCAATTCTGTAAATAAAATTGTAGATATCTTATTAGCAACATAATGAATCGCGTTAGATAGGCTACATCCTATCCTACTACAACTTTGAAAACAATTCCTTAACAAGATAAGAAACTAACTAAGCACATGCCTATCTTAAATCCTAGCTAAACTATATTTTTAACAACCTAAGTAAAATAATAACTAATATAGCAAATCCTAACAAAAATAGGATTCTATGTAACAACCAATCGCAAACCCAAACATAACATGGATTCCATGTGATAACGAAGTTCTTCTTGAACTAGGAGTCCTTCTTTACTTCCATGCTTTACTCAAGCCAAGTCACTACACAAGACAAAGGTTGGTTTTTCTTAATATAATTACTAATCCAAAAAAGCTTGATAACCAACTATGAATGTGAATCTTGATCTTTCGTATTCCAAGAATCAAAATCTTGAATTAATTGAAACACCTTTGATACTTCTTGATTCAAGAACACTCCTGATCTTGAGAAGAAGAATCTAAACTCCCTCAAATTCACTCCTGAACTTAAGTTCTTTGAATCCTAACTCTTATCACTCCTGAAAAGTTTTTAATTGTTTGATTAGTTTATCTCACAGGCAAAACATAAGTTAAGATTGAATTCGTTAAACAAAAATTAGATTTCTTATTAACAACATAATGAATTGCGTTAGATAGACTACATCATATCCTAATACAACTTTGTAAAAAATACTTAACAATATAAGAAACTAACTAATCACACGCCTATCTTAAATCCTAGATAAACATATAATTTTTAACAACCTGAATAAAATAATAACTACTATAGCAAATTCCTAAAAAAACTAGGATTCTATGTAAAACCTATTGCAAATCCAAACAAAACATGGATTTATTGCGATAACCAAGTTCTCTTTACGCTAGAACTCCTTCTTTAATTCCGTTGCTTTCTCCGTGCCAAGTAACTACACATGCCAAAGGTTGGTTTCTTCCATTAAGATTGAACCCCATGTTCTTCATAACCAAGTCAATAGGCTCATGTAGAGAAGTGCTTTTGAATCCGCACATTCTTAATATGATTAGTGAACCAAAAAAGCTTGATAACCAATTATGAATGTGAATCTTGATCTTTCTTAATCCAAGAATCGAAATCTTGAATTAATTGAAACACCTTTGATATTTTTTGATTCAAGAACATCCTGATCTTGAGAAGAAGAATCTAAACACCCTCAAATTCACTCCTGAATTTAATTCTTTGACACTAAACACTTATCACTCCTGAAAAGTCTTTAATGGTTGATTAGTTTAGCTCAAAGCAAAACAATCATCAAGATTCAATTCTGTAAATAAAATGTAGATATCTATTACAACATAATGAATCGCGTTAGATAGGCTACATCCTATCCACTACAACTTTGAAAACAATTACTTAACAAGATAAGAAACTAACTAAGCACTGCCTATCTTAAATCCTAGCTAAACATAATTTTTAACAACCTAAGTAAAATAATAACTATATAGCAAATCCTAACAAAAATAGGATTCTATGTAACAACCAATCGCAAACCCAAACATAACATGGATTCATGTGATAACAAGTTCTTCTTGAACTAGGACTCCTTCTTTACTTCCATGCTTTACTCTAGCCAAGTCACTACACAAGACAAAGGTTGGTTTCTTCCATTAAGATTGAACCCCATGTTCTCCAAAACCAAGTCAATAGGCTCATGTAGAACAACTGATTTTGCATCCGCATCATTCTTAATATGATTACTAAACTAAAAAAGCTTGATAACCAACTATGAATGTGAATCTTTATCTTTCTAATCCAAGAATCAAATCTTGAATTAATTGAAACACCTTTGATACTTCTTGATTCAAGAACACTCCTGATCTTGAGAAGAAGAATCTTAAACTCCTCAAATTCACTCCTGAATTTAAGTTCTTTGAACCTAACTCTTATCACTCCTGAAAAGTTTTTAATTGTGTGATTAGTTTATCTCACGGCAAAACATAAGTTAAGATTGAATTCGTTAAACAAAAATTAGATTTCTTATTAACAACATAATGAATTGCGTTAGATAGACTACATCCTATCCTAATACAACTTTGTAAACAAATACTTAACAATATAAGAAACTAACTAATCACACGCCTATCTTAAATCCTAGATAAACTATGATTTAACAACCTGAGTAAAATAATAACTACTATAGCAAATCCTAAAATAACTAGGATTCTATGTAAAACCTATGCAAATCCAAACAAAACATGGATTCTATGTGATAACCAAGTCTTCTTACGCTATAGAACTCCTTCTTTAATTCCGTTCTTTCTTCCTGCCAAGTAACTACACATGCCAAAGGTTGGTTTCTTCCATTAAGATTGAACCCCATGTTCTTCATAACCAAGTCAATAGGCTCATGTAGGAGAAGTGCTTTTGAATCCGCATCATTCTTAATATGATTAGTGAACCAAAAAAGCTTGATAACCAATTATGAATGTGAATCTTGATCTTTCTTAATCCAAGAATCGAAATCTTGAATTAATTGAAACACCTTTGATATTTTTTGATTCAAGAACACTCCTGATCTTGAGAAGAAGAATCTAAACACCCTCAAATTCACTCCTGAATTTAAGTTCTTTGACACTAAACACTTATCACTCCTGAAAAGTCTTTAATGGTTTGATTAGTTTAGCTCACAAGAAAAACAATCATCAAGATTCAATTTTGTAAATAAAATGTAGATATCTTATTAACAACATAATGAATCGCGTTAGATAGGCTACATCCTATCCTACTACAACTTTGAAAACAATTACTTAACAAGATAAGAAACTAACTAAGCACACTATCTTAAATCCTAGCAAACTATAATTTTTAACAACCTAAGTAAAATAATAACTAATATAGCAAATCCTCACAAAAATAGTATTCTATATAACAACCAATCACAAACCAAACATAACATGGATTCTATGTGATAACCAAGTTCTTCTTGAACTAGGACTCCTTCTTTACTTCCATGCTTTACTCAGCCAAGTCACTACACAAGACAAAGTTGGTTTCTTCCATTAAGATTGAACCCATGTTCTTCAAAACCAAGTCAATAGGCTCATGTAGAACAACTGATTTTGCATCCGCATCATTCTTAATAATTACTAAACCAAAAAAGCCTTGATAACCAACTATGAATGTGAATCTTGATCTTTCGTAATCCAAGAATCAAATCTTGAATTAATTGAAACACCTTTGATACTTCTTGATTCAAGAACACTCCTGATCTTGAGAAGAAGAATCTAAACACCCTCAAATTCACTCCTGAATTTAAGTTCTTTGAAACCTAACTCTTATCACTCCTGAAAAGTTTTAATGTTTGATTAGTTTATGCTCACAAGCAAAACATAAATAAGATTGAATTCTTAAACAAAATTAGATTTCTTATTAACAACATAATGAATTGCGTTAGATAGACTACATCCTATCCTATACAACTTGTAAAACAAATACTTAACAAGATAAGAAACTAACTAATCACACGCCTATCTTAAATCCTACCTAAACTATAATTTTTAACAACCAAGGTAAAATAATAACTACTATTAGCAAATCCTAAAAAACTAGGATTCTATGTAAAACCAATGCAAATCCAAACAAAACATGGATTCTATGTGATGACCAAGTTCTTCTTAGCTAGGACTCCTTCTTTATTCCATGCTTTCTCGGCCAAGTACTACACATGCCAAAGGTTGGTTTCTTCCATTAAGATTGAACCCCATGTTTTATAACCAAGTCAATAGGCTCATGTAGAAAGTGCTTTTGAATCCGCATCATTCTTAATATGATTAGTGAACCAAAAAAGCTTGATAACCAATTATGAATGTGAATCTTGATCTTTCTTAATCCAAGAATCGAAATCTTGAATTAATTGAAACACCTTTATTTTTTGATTCAAGAACACTCCTGATCTTGAGAAGAAGAATCTAAACACCCTCAAATTCACTCCTGAATTTAAGTTCTTTGACACTAAACACTTATCACTCCTGAAAAGTCTTTAATGGTTTGATTAGTTTAGCTCACAAGCAAAACAATCATCAAGATTCAATTTGTAAATAAAATGTAGATATCTTATTAACAACATAATGAATCGCGTTAGATAGGCTACATCCTATCCTAATACAACTTTGAAAACAATTACTTAACAAGATAAGAAACTAACTAACACAGCCTATCTTAAATCCTAGCTAAACTATAATTTTTAACAACCTAAGTAAAATAATAACTAATATAGCAAATCCAACAAAAATAGGATTCTATGTAACAACCAATCGCAAACCAAACATAACATGGATTCTATGTGATAACCAAGTTCTTCTTGAACTAGGACTCCTTCTTTACTTCCATGCTTTCTCTAGCCAAGTCAATACACAAGACAAAGGTTGGTTTCTTCCATTAAGATTGAACCCCATGTTCTCCAAAACCAAGTCAATAGGCTCATGTAGGAGAAGTGCTTTTGAATCCGCATCATTCTTAATATGATTGTGAACCAAAAAAGCTTGATAACCAATATGAATGTGAATCTTAATCTTTCTTAATCCAAGAATCGAAATCTTGAATTAATTGAAACACCTTTGATATTTTTTGATTCAAGAACACTCCTGATCTTGAGAAGAAGAATCTAAACACCCTCAAATTCACTCCTGAATTTAAGTTCTTTGACACTAAACACTTATCACTCCTGAAAAGTCTTTAATGGTTTGATTAGTTTAGCTCAAAGCAAAACAATCATCAAGATTCAATTGTAAATAAAAATGTAGATATCTTATTAACAACATAATGAATCGCGTTAGATAGGCTACATCCTATCCTAATACAACTTTGAAAACAATTACTTAACAAGATAAGAAACTAACTAACACATGCCTATCTTAAATCCTAGCTAAACATAATTTTTAACAACCTAAGTAAAATAATAACTAATATAGCAAATCCTAACAAAAATAGGATTATATGTAACAACCAATCGCAAACCCAAACATAACATGGATTCTATGTGATAACCAAGTTCTTCTTGAACTAGGACTCCTTCTTTACTTCCATGCTTTACTCGAGCCAAGTCACTACACAAGACAAAGGTTGGTTTCTTCCATTAAGATTGAACCCCATGTTCTCGAAACCAAGTCAATAGGCTCATGTAGGAAAGTGCTTTTGATCCGCATCATTCTTAATATGATTCGTGAACCAAAAAAGCTTGATAACCAATATGAATGTGAATCTTGATCTTTCTTAATCCAAGAATCGAAATCTTGAATTAATTGAAACACCTTTGATATTTTTTGATTCAAGAACACTCCTGATCTTGAGAAGAAGAATCTAAACACCCTCAATTCACTCCTGAATTTAAGTTCTTTGACACTAAACACTTATCACTCCTGAAAAGTTTTAATGGTTTGATTAGTTTAGCTCACAAGCAAAAACAATCATCAAGATTCAATTCTGTAAATAAATTAGATTCTTATTAACAACATAATGAATCGCGTTAGATAGGCTACAATCTATCCTAATACAACTTTGAACACAATTACTTAACCAGATAAGAAACTAACTAATCACAAGCCTATCTTAAATCCTAGCTAAACTATAATTTTTAACAACCTAAGTAAAAATAACTAATATAGCAAATCCTAACAAAAATAGGATTCTATGTAACAACCAATCGCAAACCCAAACATAACATGGATTCTATGTGATAACCAAGTTCTTCTTGAACTAGGACTCCTTCTTTACTTCCATGCTTTACTCGAGCCAAGTCACTACACAAGCCAAGGTTGGTTTCTTCCATTAAGATTGAACCCCATGTTCTCCAAACCAAGTCAATAGGCTCATGTAGAGAAGTGCTTTTGAATCCGCATCATTATTAATATGATTCGTGAACAAAATAAGCTTGATAACCAATTATGAATGTGAATCTTGATCTTTCTTAATCCAAGAATCGAAATCTTGAATTAATTGAAACACCTTTGATATTTTTTTGATTCAAGAAACTCCTGATCTTGAGAAGAAGAATCTAAACACCCTCAATTCACTCCTGAATTTAAGTTCTTTGACACTAAACACTTATCACTCCTGAAAAGTCTTTAATGGTTTGATTAGTTTAGCTACAAGCAAAAACAATCATCAAGATTCAATTCTGTAAATAAAATGTAGATATCTTATTAGCAACATAATGAATCGCGTTAGATAGGCTACATCCTATCCTACTACAACTTTGAAAACAATTACTTAACAAGATAAGAAACTAACTAATCACACGCCTATCTTAAATCCTAGCTAAATTATAATTTTTAACAACCTAAGTAAAATATTAACTAATATAGCAAATCCTAACAAAAAAATGATTCTATGTAACAACCAATCGCAAACCCAAACTTAACATGGATTCTATGTGATAACCAACTAATTTTTTATAAAACAATGTTTTAAAAACGTGTTTTGATCAAATATTTTTATAAAAGATTTTTGAAGAAAAAACTTGTTTTTATAGAACAGTTTTATAAAAGATTTTTTAAGAAGAACGTGTTTTGAGGAAAAAGTGTTTTTTGTGAGAACGTGTAAAATAGTTTTCTAAAATAAGAATTTCGAAAATACTTTTTAGATAATAAAAGAATTTGAGATAAAAAGAAATCTACTGGTTATTCAAAATATAAAATAAACTTTGATTTAAGGAAAACTTATCTTTTTAGAATTAAAGATAAAGATGAAATAGGATAAAGTGTTTTTTCTAAAAAGTAGAGTTTTATCCCTTAAATTAAGGATTAAAAGATAAAGATATTTTGAAGGATTTTCGTCCAAGCCATGTACTATAAAAGGGTTTTATAATTCACTTGTATATCTCAAGTTTTTCAGAGAGAAAAACCAGAAACATTAAGAGCTGAAAACAGTTTCCTAAGGTAGAGGGCATAGCATTGTTCGAGTCAGTTTAAGTAACTATTCAACGATTGTAATTGTCCTCGAAATTGCTTGACTAAGAAGCACACAATTGAGGATCATTTTCTTTCTGTAATTTCACCATTATAGAGAGTGTCAACACTTAAAGTTAAGTGTTGGGGGTGACTACTAGAGTTAGTAGTGAGGGAAATCTTATTGTATCAAGAGGTTGATATTTTAGGATTTAAAGAAATAAAAGAGTTTTTGTTTCTTGTGGTCGTAGATCTCAGAGTGAGATTGAACCACGTTATATCTTGAGTTTGAGTATTGATTTAATATAGTTTTAGTTTTAATTTTCGCAAAAACTCAAAACAGAAATTTACGAGCGTTTCACACAGTGTCTAGCACTGTGCCACAACCGAAGTTTTGCGAAAATCGATTAGATTTCGTCACACAATTCAACCCCCCCCCCCCTTCTTGAGTGTCACCTTATGTTCCAATAAGTGGTATCAGAGTAGGTTATTCTCATAAGATTAATCTCTATAGAATAGAAATCATGAACATGCAAGATGACTCTCAAGATAGACACTCCAAGTGTCCAATTTTCAATGGAGAAGATTACGGATGGTGGAAAGCAAGAATGAGGATCTACATTCAAGGCTCAGACTATGAGTGTTGGAGAATCATAAGAGCAGGACCTATCCTAATCCAAGTTAAGAATGCTGAAGGAAACTTGATTGACAAGGACGAAGATGATTACAACTCAGGTTACTATGCAAAAGCCGAAAAAAACTTAAAAGGTATGAGTATTCTCCAATATGGAATTGGACCTAATGAATATTCAAGGATCTCGGCTTGTACTATAGCAAAAGAAATATGGGACACGCTGGAATTGGCCCACGAAGGTACGAATGAGGTAAAACAATCTATAATAGATTTGCTTGTCCAACAATATGAATTGTTTGCTATGAATAAGGACGAATCTATTAAAGAGATGTTCACTAGATTTACACTAATCACTAATAAATTACGTTCTCTAGGCAAAACATATACTTCTGAAGATTTAGTGAGAAAGGTGTTAAGAATTTTAACAAATCGATGGATTCCAAAAATAATCGCTATTCAAGAAGCTAAAGATTTGACTAAACTTTCACTATAACAACTTATTGGCTCATTAATGACTCATGAACTTATCTTAGATTCTAAATCTAATGAACGAAAAAGTAAAGGTATAGCCTTGAGAACTGAATTGGAAATTGAAAATAATGATAGTGATGATGATATTGATTTTCTTACAAGGAGATTTAAAATTTTTCTGAAAAAGAACAAAAAGAACAATCCTAGAAAAGATGAAAATGTCAAAGGTAAGAGCACTACCTCTAACTTTAAGAAAAGTGCTACTAATTCAGTTTGTTTCAAGTGTGGTGAGTACGATCACAGGATAAAGGAGTGTCCCTTATGGCATGATGAGAAGCCTAAAAAAAGAAGTGAGCAATCCAAGAAAGGATTTAAAAAAGCTATGATAGCTGCCGTATGGGGAGATTCGGATTCTGATGAAGAACAGTCAGAGGCACAGTGCCATGAATCAAAATTATGTTTGAATGTTGTAAAGACATCACAGAGAATGGCACAGTGCCTTGATGACTCGAGCTTGTGTTTAATAGCGAAAAGTTCGAACTCCCCAGATGAAATTGAAGACAATGAGGTAAGTCTTCTTTCTCTAAATCCTTCAATACATCTTTTATCAAAAAACCAGCTTGTTACTTTGCTTGTAAATGTCATTGATGATTGTCAAGAAATGAATGATAATTTTTCAATCATGAAAAAGAAGTGAAAAATGTAACTAAGCAAAAGATTGGGTTGGAACTTAAGTATGAAGATCTGTTAAAAGACCATAAAACACTGATGAAAAAGGTTGATGAGAAAGACATCGAGATAAACACACTAAAACACGAAAATTATCTTGCTGATAACATCGTAAATGGCATAGTGCCATCCACCGTATTCGAAGCTGAGAAATCGTGTCTTTAAAAACAAATTGAAACATTAAATCATGAGTTAGTTGAACTCAAGAATTCAAGACAAAAATCTATGATTGTTTCACTAATGCTGCCTAGTGATGCTAAGATAAGTGAAGAACTTGATAAAGTTAAAAGAGATTTAGAAATTTCCAGAAAAAGAAGTAGTGATTTAAATATCTCAGTCGAATTCTTGGAATCACAATTATCTATTGCTCGAAAGATGCATGAAAAGTGGGCTAATGGAATGAATGCTCTAAATTACTTATCAAGCACCACAAGCAACATGAACAAAACTAGATTAGGATATACTGGTCACCAACATAGTGTACGGCACAGTGCCAGAACCTTCGAAAGAGATTTTCGAAAAAGAAAACACGTGGATATACCTGAATACTTATATTTGCAACTTTTGTGGAAATAATGGTCACTGAATTGGTGACTGTAACATTAAGAAATACGAATTGCAAATAATGTTAAACATGTCACTCAAATATGGGTTAGGAAAGATATACTAGGTGCTCAATGAAAGAAAAAGGGACCCAAGCAAATTTGGGTTCCTAAAACTAACAAGTGATTATTTTGCAGGTAAACGTGAGAGGAAGCAGCCTATGGTATCTTGACAATGACTGATCAAGACATATAACTAGTGATAAATCTCAATTCCTCTCACTAGTAGCCTACCATGGAGGGTGTGTTACATTTGGTGATAACAAAAAGGGATAAATAATTGGTATTTGAAAAAACATCGGCAAATCCCTAACACAATCCATAGAGAATGTGATGTTGGTAAGTGGTTTGAAAAACAATTCTATTGAGCATATCATCATTGTGTGATCTATGTAATTATGTTAAATTTCATGTTTTACAAGATAATTCGTGGCTTTGAGATTAATTTCTGGAAATTAGTTGAGTATTATGCATGTTGTCCTCCTTTAAATATATTAATTAGAGTGTTGATGCATGTTTTTTTTTTATCTTAGTGAGTAAAGGTCAACTTGATATAAAAAAGGACTTGTAATGGTCTAATGATGATGTCCTAATGTCATGATCCTAAGTTGTCAAAATAATGACAGATATGATCCTAAGTTGCCGAATTTTTGAGCTATGAAATGTAAATTCTTTCTCCTATAGCAAGGTTGATCTTTAGCCCAATATTCTTATTTTCTATTCATGAAATTGACGTTTGTGCCTCATTATTTTTTTCTTTCATATGTCCCACCTTATCTTCATTTCCCTATTATTATCCTTCTTTTCTTCACATATTCATCCAAATCTTAGAGTTCAATTCATAAATGGAAAAAATATTATCAAAGTTTTGAAGATAATCATTTTGGATTCCAGTATATCCGAAGATTAGTTATATTTGAAAGGGAATAGATTGTTCAGTGGAACAGTGGCACACACAGTGCCACAGCGAAAAAAGTCTTATGATGTTTATTTGCGGAAGTTGAAAATATGAAAAAAGGTTTAAGCACTTGTTCAGCCAATTGCCATTTCAAATCTTTAAGCTTGTATTAACTATCTCCATCTTACATTCTTAGCTATTAACCATGATCCTTCATGATTATTTCTTGCTTCATAAATCTGGATTGTGAGTTGGATTATATTTTTTGCTTAATGACTTCGGACTGTGAGTTAGATTATGACATAGCACCAGCATCCTTAGTATTTATTGCTTGAGCTACTTGAAGTATTTTACTGACTATATCTCACTTTGACTCGCTAAACATGCTGATACTATCCTTTTTGATAATGTCAAAAGGGGAAAAATGGGTATAATACTTAGACAATTAAATGAAATTATCTTGGTTACCATGTTACTTGTGAAAGTATGTGAATGATATTATGTTACTTTCCCTAATGTGATTAATGTGCAAGTTAAGGGGGAATGCATACTTTGAGGGGGAAAAAGTGATTACTTAATAATATTACAGTTAAGGTTTGTCATCATCAAAAAGGGGGAATCTGTTGTGCATATACATATTGTGTTTTAATGATGAAAAATAATATAATATTTTATAGTATGAAAGTGTGTAACAGATGGTTAAAAAGGAATGTATAACTGAAGACTTTGAAGAAATGAAGAATCAAGATTGAAGTTCAAGTTATATTCCTAACTGTAGTTATGTTATGCATAAATTTAATATACTTGAACTAAGTGATATGCTATGAGTTGAAAAAATAGTAATATAAAGTTAGGATAATTATTATTTTCTTAGAGTTAAGGAAATATATAATTATGTTAATTTTATGTAACTATATAAAAGGAAATTAATTTTTTATAAAACAAAGTTTTAAAAACGTGTTTTGATAAAATATTTTTCTAAAAGATTCTTTAAGAAAAAACGTGTTTTGATAGAACAGTTTTATAAAAGATTTTTTAAAGAAAAACGTGTTTTGAGGAAAAAGTCTTTTTTGTGAAAACGTGTAAAATAGTTTTCTAAAATAAGATTTTCTAAAATAATTTTTAGATAATAAAATAATTTGAGATAAAAAGAAAATCTACTGGTTATGAAAATATAAGATAAACTTTGATTTAACGAAAACTTATCTTTTTAGAATTGAGAATAAAGATGAAAAAGGAAAAAGTTGTTTTTCTAAAAAGGGGAGTTTTATCCCTTAAATTAAGGATTAAAAGATAAAGATATTTTGAAGGATTTTCGTCCAAGCCATGTACTATAAAAAGGATTTTATAATTCACTTGTATATCTCAAGTTTTCAGAGAAAAAAACCGGAGATATTAAGAGGTGAAAACAGTTTCCTAAGGCACAGAGCATAGCACTGTTCCAGTCAGTTTAAGTAACTATTCAACGATTGTAATTGTCCTCGAAATTGCTTGACTAAGAAGCACACAACTGAGGATCGTTTTATTTCTGTAATTTCACCATTATAGAGAGTGTCAACACTTAAAGGTAAGTGTTAGGGGGTGACTACTAAAGTTAGTAGTGAGGGAAATCTTATTGTATCAAGAGGTTGATATTTTAGGATTTATAGAAATTAAAGAGTTTTTGTTTCTTGTGGACGTAGATCTCAGAGGTGAAATTGAACCACGTTGTATCTTGAGTTTAAGTACTGATTTAATATAGTTTTAGTTTTAATTTTCGCAAAAACTCAAAATAGAAATTTACGAGCGTTTCACACAGTGTCTGGCACTGTGCCATAACCGAAGTTTTGAGAAAATCGATTAGATTTCGTCACTAGATTCAAACCCCCCCCCCCCTTTGAGTGTCACCTTGTGTTCCAACAAGTTCTTTGACACTAACAACATATCACTCCTGAAAAGTCTTTATTGGTTTGATTAGTTTAGCTCACAAGGAAAACAATAGCCAAGATTGAAGTCTTTAAACAAAAATCAGATATCTTAATAACACCATAATGAATTGCGTTAGATAGACTACATCCTATCCTAATACAACTTGGAACACAAACACTTAACAAGATAAGAAACTAACTAATCACACGCCTATCTTAAATCCTAGCTAAACTATATTTTTTAACAACCTAAGTAAAATAATAACTAATATAGCAAATCCTAACAAAACTAGCTAGGATTGTATGTAACAACCAATAGCAAATCCAAATAGAACATGGATTCTATGTGATAACCAAGTCCTTCTTGAGTTAGGACTCCTTTACTTTCCTTTCCTCGAGCCAACTTAATACACATGCCAAAGGTTGGTTTCTTCCATCAAGATTGAACCCCATGTTCTCTATAACCAAGTGAATAAGCTCATGTAGAACAAGTGCTTTTGCATCCGCAGCATTCTTAATATGATTACAGAACCAAAAAAGCTTGATAACCAATTATGAATGTCAATCTTGATATTTCTTAATCCAGGAATCGAAATCTTGAATTAATTCAAACACCTTTGATAGTTCTTGATTCAAGAACACTCCTGGTCTTGAGGTCAAGAATCTAAACACCCTCAAATTCACTCCTGAATTTAGTTTGTTTGACACTAAACATTTATGACTCCTGAAATGTCTTTAATGGTTTTATTAGTTTAGCTCACAAGCAAAAGAATAATGAAGATTCAATTCTTTAAACAAAAATGTAGATATCTTATTAGCAACATAATGAATCGCGTTAGATAGGCTACTAGCTATCCTAATAAAACATGGAAAAGAAATACTTAATAAGATAAGAAACTAACTAATCACACGCCTATCTTAAATCCTAGCTAAACTATAATTTTGAACAACATAAGTAAAATAACAACTAATATCGCAAATCCTAACAAAACTAGGATTCAATGTCAAAACGAATAGCAAATCCAAACAGACCATGGATTTTGTGTGATATCTAAACAGACCATGGATTCTGTGTTATTTCCAAGATTGACATTCCTCGAGCCAAGTCACTACACATGCCAAAGATTGGTTTCTTCCATTAAGATTGAACCCCATGTTCTCCATAACCAAGTCAACAGGCTCATGTAGAACAAGTGCTTTTACATCCACATCATTCTTAATATGACTACTGAACCGAAAAATCTTGATAACCAACTATGAATGTCAATATTGATATTTCAAATTCCAAGCATCGAAATCTTGAATTAATTCAAACACCTTTGATATTTCTTGATTCAAGAACACTCCTGATCTTGAGATCAATAATCTAAACACCCTCAAATTCACTCCTGCATTTAAGTTATTTAACACTAAACAGTTATCACTCCTCAAAAGCCTTTAATGGTTTGATTAGTTTAGCTCACAAGCAAAACAATAGTCAAGATTGAATTCTTTAAACAAAAACTAGACATTGCATTAACAAAATAACGAATCGCGTTAGATAGACTACATCCTATCCTAATACAACTTAGAAAACAAATACTTAACAAGATAAGAAAGTAACTAATCACACGCCTATATTAAATCCTCGATAAACTATATATAATTTTTAACAACCTATGTAAAATAATAACTACTATAGCAAATCCTAACAAAACAAGGATTCTATGTAACAACCAATAGCAAATGCAAACAGAACATGGATTTTATGTGATAACCAAGTCCTTCTTCAACTAGGACTCCTTATTTACTTCCATGCTTTCCTCGAGCCAAGTCACTACACATGCCAAAGGTTGGTCTCTTCCATTAAGATTGAACCCCATGTTCTCCGTAACCTAGTCAATAGGCTCATGTAGAACAAGTGCTTTTGCATCCGCATCATTCTTAATGTTATGGTTGAATTTTTCAGGGTGACATTGACATGATGACATGATGACGTGACGACTATGACGTTAAGACGCGACGGAGATACACGAGGACAAAGCCAGTTGAAAGTCAGTAACGAATTTTCCGAAAAAGGAAGGAGTTCAATGAGGCATCAATTCAGCCATGAAAGCCTTTTATGAAAGTAAATTGCACAAAGGAGGAATGGAGAATGCGACGTTGGAGTTTAATTAGGAGGATCTCATATAATTAAGGGACCGTTATCTTTGTAATAAACTAGGAATTCATTAGTGCATTCAATTGAAAAAAGCCAAAGGAGAAAAATACGGCTAAGGACATACAAAAGAAAAAAGAGTGTCATTAGACTATACTACTGGACATTTTTTGTACTAAGAGCAAAAAAAAGCAAAAACTGTAACGACTGTCGCTAGTCTGTAACCATAGTCAATGATAGTAGATTGGTGGATCCACATCCACCCGCGGTTTTTAGCCACCTTCATTGGGGTTTTCCGCATCACCATCTTTGTGTGTTCATCCCCTTTGATCCCCATTGCATTCACTCCTTGCATTGTCATATTCAAAATCTGGTTGAATCGTCCCAAACTTTAATTCTGTCGTAAGAGACAAATTTTAGCATAAAAAAATTTGGCGGCCACCGTGGGTCATAACCAGACCAACTACTGTTCAAAATCCATCAAATGGGAGAAACACCAAATCTCGACGAAATGTAGAGGCAATATGATCAAATGAGAGCGGAGATGCTCGAAATGAAGCAAGTTAATGAGCGGTTAGCTACCGACTTCACAGACTTGAACAAAGCATGTCCTAAAGATCCATTCCCTTTACCTCATATTGATGCGATAGTTGACGCAACGGCAGGCCACGAGCTCCTGACGTTCATGGACGCATATTTTGGGTACAATCAAATATTGATGCAGCCGGACGATCAGGAAAAGACAGCTTTCGTCACTGACAAAGCTATATATTGTTATAAGGTTATGCCTTTTGGTTTGAAAAATGCAGGTGCTACCTACCAAAGATTGGTCAACCATATGCTTAAAGACCAATTGGGCGACACCATGGAGGTATATATAGACGATATGCTCGTCAAGTCCAAACAAGCAAGCGATAACGTCCAACACTTGTTGGAAACTTTTGACGTCTTACGAAGGTATGGCATGAAATTAAATCCCACTAAGTGTACATTTGGAGTGTCTAGGGTATGTTGTGACATAGCGATGGATCGAAGCTAGCCCGGATCAAATAAAAGCCCTTATCAATATCCAATCTCCAAGGAACGTCAAAGAAGTGCAGAAGTTAACCAGTCGCGTGGCCACGTTGAATCGCTTCATATCCCGGTCATCCGAAAGATGTCATTTATTCTATGATGTTCTGAGGAGGAATAAAGGCTTCGATTGGTCACAACAGCATGAAGACACGCTACAAAATTAAAAAAATACCTAGCGTCACCACCATTGTTGTCCAAGCTCAGCGACTGGGAGACGCTGCAGCTTTGTCTCGCTGTGAGCAGTGTGTTCGTCAGTGTTGTCTTGATGCGCAGGTCTAAGTGTCTTGCTAAAGTCGGCACAAGGGGGCAAGGTAGTACGAGCCATTTTTTGTGAATTTAGAGCGACAAACAATGAAACCGAGTATGAAGCACTTATCGCAGGAATGACGTTAGCAGAAGACATGGGAGCAAAGGCATTAAAAGTCTTTAGCGACTCATTGTTGATTGTTAGCCAAGTCAAAAGAGAATTCGCAGCAAAAGATTCCAAAATGGCTATGTACTTAGAGATCGCTCAGCGTAAGAGTAAAATATTTATTCCATTTGACATTTTGCAGATACCAAGAGACCAGAATACGCAGGCAGATGTGTTGGCCAACCTTGGATCCTCCTTAAGGGACATTTCATTCACTTCCGTCCCTATAGTTCATCTAGCAAACCCTGCAGTCACTAGAGGTAATGGCAAAATCGTCGCGACAATGATTGAACGACTTCAAGACGATCGAGATGTCGTTAGTAACATCAGCAACGTCATAGCTACGAGCTACTTGACATTGAAGAGGTAAGTGTCAGTTGGACAAAACCATTTTATGACTATCTTGCTAACGATGTACTTCCAACAGACAAGGTAGAGGCGTGCAGAATTCGATTTAAAGTGTCACGGTACGTGCTCATTCAAAGATTACTGTTCAAAAAATCTGCCGCAGGGCCCTACCTGCGTTGTTTGGAAAAAGATCAGTGGGGGCAAGTCTTAGAAGACCTGCATGAAGGAAAATGTGGAAATCATTCAAGAGGGCGTAGCTTGTCCAATAGAGCATTACGCATGGGATACTATTGGCCCACAATGAAGAGAGACGTGATAAGGTATGTTGCCAAGTGCGATAGCTGTCAACGACACGCAGGTATGACGCATAAACCTTGCGAGATTTTGCATGCTACTTTAACAACTTGGCCTTTCATGAAATAGGGCATGGACATAGTTGGCAAATTACCTCCAACCCCAGGTCAGAAGGTCTTTATGTTGGCACTAACTGATTACTTTTCTAAGTGGATAGAAGCATGTCCTTTTCAACAGGTACGTGACAAGGAAGTGATTTCTTTTATATATACTAACATTATTTGCAGGTTTGGTATTTCGTCCGAAATAATATGCGACAATGGGTCGCAGTTTATTAGCAACAAGACAAGACATTTCTGTGACGAATGGAACATAACGTTGCTAACGTCAACGCGAAGATATCCGCAAGCCAGTGGACAGGCTGATTCTAGTAATAAGACGATCATTGACACTTTGAAGAAACGACTTACAGCCAGGAATGGTAAATGGGCGGAGGCGTTGCCTTCCATCTTATGGGCTAATCGCACGACACAACGCACTGCGACAGGACAAACACCATTCTCATTAGTATATGGGTGTGAAGCTGTCCTGCCTTCTGAAGTGAACGTCCCGACTGCGAGATGTGGTCTAACGACGGAGCAGCAAAATTGGAACGAGGTGTCAACGACTTGGATACTATTGAGGAGTTGCGCGACGCAGCATTGGTACGTATGGCGGCTTAGCAACAGATAGTCGCAACAAGTTTCAACAAAAACGTTCAAGCCAAATCCTTTGTTGAAGTTGATTGGGTCCTAAGGAAAGTATTTCAAAACACACAAGAATCTAACGCTGGTAAGCTAGGGCCTAAATAGGAAGGACCATACCAAATTAGTAAGGTAGTAGGCAATGGAGCCTACCAATTGGTCCGACATGACGGAAGCTCCGTGCCACGTAGCTGCAAAGTCATTCCCATCTGTTTCAATAACGTCGCAACGGTTTTACAATGCGACGAGTAGACATACATCTTGTTATACAATAAAGTAAGAGGTGACACCGTCACCCTTCAAAGCTTTTCGATTTTTTAATGATACTCCAACAAAACGCTAAGACAGAGGTCTTGCCATTCAAAGCCACAATGGCCTACGACATTCCATCTATTTTTCTAACATTCATATGTAAGTGTTTATATGTTTCTCATATGTATTCTAAGTTGCTAAGTCCAAACGTTTCGTCTGAACGACCAATGGAGGCTGACTAAGCGCCTGGTTATGCCTTAGGAACGTCAGAATAACGACAGAAACACACGCATGTTGCACAAGCAAAAGAATAAAAAAAAAACACAGTTGTCAAAGTTATGGCCACCCCCATGGGTGACCCAAAAGCACAAGTGTCAAAGTTATGGTCACCCTCATGGGTGACCCAAAAGTACAAACGAAAGAGTCACTCCCTTTAGTGACCTTAAATAAAAGTTCGATAAAGTTCTAAGACAAAAACACAAAGAAACATAAGGGAAAGCGATTAAAAATCTAAGTGTCCAAACTCTCGTCAGTCTTCTTTTCTGTTGACACAACATGTGATGGTGTGACGACTGGAGCTTCTTTCTCGGTCTCTAGGTCTGGCGGCACGTCGGACGCGATAAAGCCAGCACAGAACAGAGCGTTCTCATCCACCTTTGGAGGAGAATCTGCCGTCCCGGCTAAGTCATCCTCATCCATCAAGTCCTTCATTGATCTCATATACTTGAGAAAGAGGTCTATATCTTTTTGTGGCGTCCACAATGCCGTCTTCTTCATCAAGAATTGATACATAAGCTACGCCCTGACCCTGGTAGTCACCTCAGCCTCGAGCAAGTCCAGCTTGTTCTTTTGTCCGTCAACAGTCGCCTGGAGGGTCTGGATCTCTTGACGCGACGACTCTTCCAACTTAGTTGCCTTCTCCCGTATCTGGTCCAGTTCTTCCCCATTCTTCTTCAGAGTCTCCTCCATCTTTTTTATAGTTGACTTGTAGGATTCCACCTCAGATTATTTGGACTTTACATCCGTTTCAGCCTTTTCGACTCTCTGCCTCATGGTCTGAAGACCCATCATCAGTGTCGAAATCTCCCTCTTTGCCATCAGGAAATGTTGGGATGACTATATGTAGAAAAGAGATCGTACGTCAGTGGGTAGTTATAAGCTATTGTCAAAATCTCATAAAGACCTTAATTAAAGTTAAGCGACTATACCTGGAATAAAAGCTCTAAGCCATCTGACATCATGCGGGGAAGAGTGTGTTCTTTTATCCTTTTCGCAGCAGTAGGCAAAGAAACCTGTCAGCCTCTGGCCATATAGACCTGTCCAACGACATGAAGTCGTTGGGACGGTCGTAGTGTATGATGGCCTACCCTTGTCAGGAGTGGCCAAGAACTCAGTCTTGCGCGTTTTAGGCGCAATATCCTGTTCGTCGTCCAAATGAACGACGACAGCAGTGTCCTTTTTCGTCAACGTCGCCGACGTAGAAACAGTATCAACAAAAGATTCCCTCTTGTGTTTACGCAGCATTTCAGCCAATGCTTGACTGTTCATACTTCCCCTAGGACGCAATTGTGATGAACCTGTCAATAAACGTTTTGAGTCAATAAATTTTTTTTGACATCATTAGAGCTTAAGGCAGATAGAAAAAACGAACTTACCAGATGCCATAGATGAACATCTGTCTTGAGTAGCGAATAGGATTCGTCTAAACTGCCTGTCTTCCTGTGATATTTCTAGAAACTTTTCGCAGAGACTCTGAGATTCGTCACGATGCGTCAGTAACTTTGGATTCAGACCTGCAGAAGAAACGATGTAAGAGTAGTGTTAACGACACGACACAAAAGGAGAAATGATTGAAATTAAACAAACCTTAAGTATTCCAGCCGCCGATCAGGGATTTTTCAGCTTCCCCTAGAGATGACTTCTTCACAAAAACATATTTGTTTTTCCATCCCCTGTTGTTTGATTGGATTCCCGCAACCAAAGGCTCTAGTCTCGCTTTTGCATGTAGGGCTATCTTATTTTTAGCTTTGACCCTAATTTTATAATAAAGCAAGAGGTTGTGTAGAGTAAAGGCTTCATCCCACGACGCCGTCACTCTCTCAACGACGCTCAGAAATTTGCTAGACTTGGGGTATTATCTGCCCAGGCTGATCTGGTAGATTTGCATTAAGTCTCTGGCTAGGGGGGTGAAAGGGAGTCTCAGCCCTTCTTTAAAATGATATTCATACATTACCACCCAGGTGGTGGGGCATGTCTCTGGTCGTTCGTCCGACTCTGCATTTCTAATAACCATACTGTCGGGCAAATTTCCTAATTCTAGAAACCTCGTCATGTCTTCTTCTGACATGGTCGATTGTTCGTCCTCATTTTCGCTTATTTGCTCTACAACTTTCTCCTTACCCCTCGATTTTTCATGGTTTTTTACAAACGTCCTAATGGTACGCCTACTAGGTGCCATGGATGCAGTTGAGGAAGAAAGGAAAAGTGCAAACTAAAGAGATTAATGAACGGAAAGTAAAAGATTACCTGGTGCCAAAGATCAGTTTTTCGGCGGAGAGAATTATGGAAGTTATGGAAACTATCTTGCTTTAAAAAGAGAAAGATTTGGTGGGTTGAAGTTTTCAACCGCCCACAATATTTATATCCCCAAAAGCAATCATCATGCAGGCCAGCGGTTATAAATTAATGACTCTTTTTTTTAAAAAAAAAAAACTACCTATTTGAGACCTTTGGGCTGCCTTATTGATCCTCTTTCTTTTTTGCTAAGTATTTCCATAGGAAATTTTCTATATTTGTCATACGAGATTTTTTCTATACTTTTTGGCTAAAGTATCTTGATTACATTGAAGATATTGTGCTTGGTTTTTTGTTTTTTTAACAATTGTCTATTGGTTTTTGTGTTACCCCAATTCGACAGTTGGGGGTACACTGTTATGGTTGAATTTTTGCAGGGTGACATTGACATGATGACATGTCGACTATGAAGTTAAGACGCGACGGAGAGACACAAGGACAATACCAGTTGAAAGTCAGTAACAGATTTCTCGAAAAAGGAAGGAGTTCAATGAGGCATCAAATCAGCCATGAAAGCCGTTGATGAAACTAAATTGCACAAAGGAAGAAAGGAGATTGTGATGTTGGAGTTTAATTAGGAGGATCTCCTTTAATCAAGGGACCGTTATCTTTGTAATAAACTAGGAATTCATTAGTGCATTCAATTGAAAAACGCCGAAGGAGAAAAATACGGCTATACTACTAGATATTTTTTGTACTAAGAGCAAAAGAAAGCAAAAAACTGTAACGATTGTCGCTAGTCTGTAACCACAGTCAACGATAGTAGATTGGTGGATCCACATCGACTGACGGTTTTTTCCCACCTTCATTGGGGTTTTCCGCGTCACCATTTTTGTCTGTTCATCCCCTTTGATCCCCATTGCATTCATTCCTTGCATTGTCATATTCATAATCTGGTTGATTCGTCCCAAACTTTAATTCTGTCGTATGATTATTAGACCAAAAAAGCTTGATAACCAAATATGAATGTCAATCTTGATATATCATAATCCAAGAATCGAAATCTTGAATTAATTCAAACACGTTTGATATAACTTGATTCAAGAACACTCCTGATTTTGAGATCAAGAATCTAAAAACTCTCAAATTCACTACTGAATTTAAGTTCTTGGACACGCAACACTTATCACTCTTGAAAAGTATTTTTATGGTTTGATTAGTTTAGCTCACAAGCAAAACAATAATCAAGATTCAATTCTTTAAACAAAAATGTAGATATCTTATCTCTATTACATAAGGGAAGGGAGGAGCAATGGTGTCCTCTTTTGAACCGACTATTTTGCCCCCCTTCCCTTTCTAAATTACAAATGGAATCTCAATACCAAAATGGGGGTCAAACAAAGCTACCGAAAATTAATTTTCAATAATCACTCAGAAATCACTTATATGAGGAAACTTTACAAATCACTCCTAGAATTGAGAAAATCACGTTGTAAAAATCACGCAAATCACTCAAATGATCAGGAAACTTTACAAAAACTAAAAATTAACTTACAAACTAAAACTAATACACTAGGACGTCAATACGTACAAAAACATTCACAAAATTCACTTACAAATCATTGTTCTTAATAACCATTCACAATTACATACTCACAAAAATTACCTATAAACATAAATTTGAAAAAAACAAAAGATTTTGACAGTGATATCACACATTCGTCCATCGGCGGTTTGCGAACTTTCAAATAGGTACACAATTTTTTTAATCTTCAAAGTTATATCACATTAGTCGACTGTTATGTAGTTGAAAAAATGGAGATAATAGCAATTAGTTGAAAAGGGTTTTTATATAATTAGACTTAAATTTGATTCATTTTCATATAAAGTCAAAAAACAAGATATAAAATTTTTGCCCAAAACTTTTGCAGAATATCAATGTTCATAAATAAATTTTGAAAAACAAAACAATATGAAACCTTTTTGCGAACAACTTTTGCAAAAATAATTTTTCAGTAATTAAAATTTACATTGATTTGCGAAAACCATTTCATGGGAAATCAGATTGTGTATGAAAAATTTGAAATTTCATTTCACCTGTAATTGAAACTCAAAGTGTTCAAATTTAGAAAAGGAGAAAAATTAAAAATGACCATTTCAAGCGAAATCAGATTGTGTATGAAAAACTTAAAGTTCCTTTCAAATATAATTGAAACTCAAAGTGTGAACATTTAGAAAAGGAGAAAAAATTAAAATGATGAAAATTCTTAAATATATCAATTTGTGATATCAGAATTTAGAAGTTAGACAAGGAAAAAAAACTGAAATTGTATTATACTTTTCGGTTACAATTTTGGGATCATAGAGAAATTACTGAAATCCATATCAAAAACTATTATAAATTACAAAAATGAATAAAACCAAAAAAAAGAACATGACGATATTTAGTAAAGAACATCATACTGATTATAAAGAACATGCACACATATAAGACTTGAGAAACAAAAAACTATTCAAAATCACAAAAATGAATAACAACATAAAAAGAACATGGAAGAATCTCATTCACAAAATGGAGGTGAACTTAAATACTAACTTACATTTTCAGTTTGTTTACTATTTAGTATTAGGCCTAAATATATCATCGCACGCATCGCGTGCACAAAAGGCTAGTTAACAACATAATGAATCGCATAAGATAGGCTACATCTTATCATAATAACACTGGGAAAACAAATACTTAACCAGATAAGAAACAAACTAATCACACGCCTATCTTAAATCCTAGCAAAACTATAATTTGTAACAACTTAAATAAAATAATAACTATCATAACAAATCCTAACAAAACTTGGATTCTATGTGGCAACCAATTCATGCTTGAGCTAGGAGTCCTTCTTTACTTCCATGCTTTCCTCGGGCGAAGTAACTACATATGCCAAAGGTTGGTTTCTTCCATTAAGATTGAACCCCATGTTCTCCATAACAAAGTCAATAGCCTCATGTAGAACATGTGCTTTTGCATCCGCATCATTCTTAATATGATTATTAAACAAAAAAAAAAAAAATTGATAACCAACTATGAATGTGAATCTTGATCTTTCTTAATCCAAGAATCGAAATCTTGAATCAATCTAAACACCTTTGATACTTCTTGATTCAATAACACTACTTATCTTGAGAACAAGAATCTAAACATCCTCAAATTCACTCCTGAATTTAAGAAATATAACACTAAACACTTATCACTCCTTAAAAGTCTTTAATGGTTTGATTAATTAGCTCACAAGCAAAACAATAATCAAGATTGAATTGCTTAAACAAAAATGTAGATATCTTTTTAACTACATAATGAATCGCGTTATATAGGCTACATCCTATCCTAAGACAACATGGAAAACAAATACTTAACCAAATAATAAACTAACTAATCACACACCTATCTTAAATCCTGGATAAACTATTATTTTTAACAATCTAAGTATAATAATAACTACCATAGCAAATCCCAACAAAACTAGGAATCAGTATAATAACTAATTCTAAATCGAAACAGAAGTAGGATTCTATGTGGCAACCAAGTCCTGCTTGAGTTAGGACTCCTTCTTTACTACCATGCTTTCCTCGAGCCAAGTTACTACACATGACAAAGGTTGGTTTCTTTCATTAAGATTGAACCCCATGTTGTCCATAACAGTCAATAGGCTCATGTAATATGATTAGTAAATTAAAAACGCGTGATAACCAACTATGAATGTGAATTTTGAACTTTCTTCATCCAATAATCGATATCTTGAATTAATTCAAACACCTTTGATACTTCTTGATTCAAGAACACTCCTGATCTTGAGAATAAGAATTTGAACACCCTCAAATTCACTCATGAATTTAAGTTATTTAACACTACACACTTATCACACCGTAAAAGTCTTTAATGGTTTGATTAATTAGCTCACAAGTAAAACAATAGTAAACATTTAATTCTTTAAACAAAAATGTCGAAATCTTTTTAACAACATAATGAATCGTGTTATATAGGCGACGTCCTATACTACTACAATTTTTGGAAAACAAATACTTAACTAGATAAAAAAACTAACTAATCACACACCTACCTTATATCCTAGCTAAACTATTATTTTTAACAACCTAAGTAAAATAATAACTACCCTAGCAAATCCTAACAAAACTAGGAATCTATATAACAACTTAGGCAATTAACTTTGAGGCTCAGGAGACAAAGAGAAGATGATGCCTTTGAGGAGTCTCATAGAGAGAGTGATGAGACTTATAGAGCTCTAAGAAAGAACCTTTTACCTACACAAAACTTCAATGATATTAAAGTTGACATTCCTGATTATGATGGGAAGCCTGATGCAGATGAGTTTGTTGAATGGTTGAGAACAGTTGAGAGAGTCTTTGACTACAAACAAATCCCTAAAGATAAGGCTAGTATTTGCACCAAGAGGGAGAGACTAGGGAAAGAAATGGTACGAACATGGGCTAAGATGAAGAAACTACTCAAACAAAAGTTTCTTCCTACTTACTATGTTCAAGAAAACTTCTCCAAGTTCCATCATCTACAATAAGGTTCGAAATAAGTGGAGGATTATGCAAGAGAATTCGAAGCCTACCTTATGAAGTGTGAAGTTCAAGAGGATGAACCGCAAACATTGGTAAGATTCATTGGTTGATTAAATATTAAGATTGCTAATGTTGTTGAATTGCACCCCTTTTCTACTTTGGAGGAACTAATCATCCTAGCACACAAAATTGAGAAACAACAAAAGACCAAAGGTAAAACGGAGGCCTCACCCCCCTTTACCAAAACAACCACCTATTCCAAACCAAACACCATCCTTTCAAAACCTAGCCAACCCTATGTCCCAAAACCCCCTACTCCTACGACTACCCCTATTTAAAATCGTGCCCCTAGGAGATGTTTTATGTGCCAAGGTTTAGGACATATTGGTTCTGAATTTCCTTACAAAAAGGTAGTAAGCCTTATGGAGTTTGAGGCCCTAGAAGATGAGACTGAGGAGGAATCTGAGGCGTGTGAAGAAGAGAGCTATGGAGATGAACTTGTTGGTCCTGATGAAGGAGAATGCTTAGTGGTTCGAAGAGCATTGAGTGGTGTGATCGATCATGAGGAATCACAACAAAGAGAGGCAATATTTCATAGTAGATGTACAATTGAGAACAAGATGTGTACCTTGATCATTGATGGAGGAAGTTGCACCAATGTTGTTGCCCAAACAATGGTGGATAAGCTAAAGCTCCCTACTACACCTCATCGTAAGCCATACGTGATCCAATTGCTCAATCAAGGCAAAGGTATTCAATTTACTCATCGACTAATATTAACTTTTAGTATTGGTAGTAACTATAACGAGGAGATTTGGTGTGATGTAATACCCATGGATGCATGTCATGTTTTGTTAGGTAGACCATGGTTGTTTGAGAGACGAGTCATTTATAATGGTTACAAGAACACATATTGATTCACCAAAAATGGCAAGAAAGTGACCCTCACTCCTATTGTGTCCATCCCTAAGTCGAAACAACACTCCACGAAAGAAAAATACCATTCACTCACCACCCTCCTAAAGTCAGATTATCTTGAACTTACCCCTTTTAGAGAAGTATTGCTGAATATAGATCAAAAGTAAGAAGTTACTAATAATCTCAATCATCCTTTGCTTGTGCCATTAATAGAAACCTATAAAGATGCTTTCCCACATGAAATACCTCACGGCCTTCCCCCAAAAAGAGATATACAACGTAAAATCGACCTCATTTATGGAGCTATGTTGCCTAATAAACCTGCTTATAGAACAAATCCTAAAGAAAATGAAGAAATAAGGGGGACAAGTGAATGATTTGTTGAATAAGGGCATGATTAGAGAGTCATTGAGTCCTTGTGCTTTACCGACTCCCTTAGTTCCAAAGAAAAATGGAGAATGTCGTATGTGTGTGGATAGTAGAGTTATCAATAAGATCACTATCAAAAAATCGATTCCCTATTCCAAGAGTGAATGATTTGCTAGATGATCTTAATGGTTCTAAGGTGTTTTCAAAGATAGATTTGAGAAGTGGTTATCATCAAATCCGAATTTGTGAAGGAGATGAATGGAAGATAGCCTTTAAGACAAAGGAAGGATTGTATTAATGGCTTGTTATGCCCTTTGGTTTTTCCAATGCACTAAGTACTTTTATGCGCTTAATGAATCAAACTATGAAGCCATTTCTCGACCATTTTATGGTAGTTTATTTTGATGGCATATTGGTGTATAGTGTTAATGAGATTGAACATGTAAAACACTTGGAACAAGTGTTTAGAGTCTTGAGATCCGAATGTTTGTATGGAAACTTAGAAAAGTGTCATTTCTTTTCTAGTAAAGTTATTTTTCTAGGCTTTATTGTATCTAGTGAAGGGATCAAAGCAGATGAAAAGAAGGTTCAAGCAATCAAGGAGTGGCCTATTCCTACCTCTATGCAACAAGTTTGAAGCTTCCATGGTTAGCCTCCTTCTATAGAAGGTTTGTTCAAAATTTCAATGCCATTATTACACCTATCAATGAGATTACAAAGCTGAAAAAGTTTGAATGGAACCATGAAGCTCATAAAGCATTCCAAGAGGTAAAATCTCAACTCACTAGTGCTCCTATTCTAGCTTTGCCTAACTTCAATGAGGTTTTTGAAGCTGAATGTGATGCATCTGGCGTGGGAATTGGAGTTGTACTTTCATAAAATGGTAGGCCTTTGGAAAGTACTCCACATATGACAAGGAATTATATGCCTTGGTTAGAGCCTTAGATCATTGGAGGCATTACCTCATTGCTAAAGAATTCATCCTACATTCTGATCATGAAGCTCTCAAGTACCTTCAAATCCAACACAACTTTGCATTTCACGATTAAGCATAAGGCTGGAAAGATGAATAAGGGTGCGTGCATTGTCAAGCGGGTACTTATTGCTCACAACTTTGAGTCCGAAAGTGATAGAGCTCGAATGATTAAAAGATTGCTATAAGGAATACAAGGATTTTGGCGCCTTGTTTGAGAAGTGTCACAACCATGCTCAAGGGGATTACTACATACTCAAAGATTTTATTTTTAAAGGAAATCATTTGTGTATTCCTCGGCAGAGTGTTCGTGAATCCTTGATCAAGGAGTTTCATGAAGGTGGCCTTGCTGGTCGCTTTTGTATTGAGAAGACAACCATGCTAGTATGTGAGTACTTCTTTTCGCCGAGATTGGCAAGAGATGTCGAGTTTCTCATTAAGAGGTGCCTAATCTGTCAAAAGGCTAAGGGACACTTACTTCCTCAAGGATTGTTCATGCCTTTACCTATTCCACAAGCACCAAGGGAGGACATATGCTTGGATTTCATTACTGGATTACCTAGAACCCAATGCCAAAAAGATTCTATTATGGTGGTGGTTGATAGGTTCTCTAAGATGGCACACTTTGTGGCTTGCCATACTACTAATGATGACGTGTTTATCGCTAACTTATATTTCAGGGACATTGCTCGCTTGCATGAAGTTCCTAAATCAATGGTGAGTGATCGTGATTCCAAGTTCTTAAGTCACTTTTGGCTTACACTATGGAAGACGATGGGGACTAAGCTCAAATTTAGTACTTGTAACACCCCAGAATTTCAAAGGAGAAACGAAAGAAATAATAATAGTATTTATAGGACGATGGCGGAAACATCGTCTTCTGGGAATGTCACTACTACAAGAAATGCGATGTCATAACTAAGTGATAAACCAACATAACGGGGTGTTACAATACTTCTAGCCACCCCCAAACTTACGGCCAAACTGAAGTTATAATAGAACTTTAGGAACCCTTCTTCGAGCCCTAGCCACAAAAGTACCTAAACAATGGGAGGAAATGCTCCCTCATGATGAGTTTGCCTATAATCGAGTTCCTAGCAAGACTACTGGTCTTAGTCCATTCTTTGTGGTCTATGGTCAAAACCCTTGCACCCCTTTAGACTTATCCCCTTTTCCAACTCCCACAAAATATAGCCATGAAGCTGAAACACGAGCCAAAGAGATCCAAAAGTTACATGAGCATGTGAGAGACAAGATAGCCAAAGCAAACGAGAGGGTGAAAGAAAGATTGGACAAGAAAAATAAAGATGTGCAATTCAAGCCAGGAGACATGGTTTGGATTCATCTTAGAAAGGAACGCTTTTCTTCTAAGAGAAAGTTGAAGCTTAGCCATAGATCAGATGGTCCATTCGAGGTGGTTGAGAAGGTGAACAACAATGCATACAAAATCAAACTCCCAGGAGACTATGGTGTATCTGCTACCTTTAATGTGGCTGACTTAAGTCCATTTCCTGAGGAAGATGAAGAATTACTTAGCTTGAGGTCAAGCTCTTCCATAGAAGGGGAAGATGATGGAGGTCCATCCATTACTCGTCCACTCATGCATATGATAGCTACGACCTTAAGAGATGTTCTTTATTCTTCCTTTTCATGTGACACTTTTAGTGAGTCCTTGGTTAGCTTAGTTAGTTAATCCTCTATGATTAGCTAAGTTAATTACTATCTTTATTGCTTTGTTATTAAAATCATGTAAGCTTTGATTAGTTGATGTTTGCTCGACTAGTTAAAGTAGTTAGAGTTGTTTGTTTGTTTTTTCCTAAAGTCCGTAATGACTATGTATACTAAACTAAGTTTGAGTTAGTTTGAGTTGTAATGAGGAGGAGAACATGCAAAAGAGACGTGCATGGAGTATGGAATCAAGACGTGAAAGGGGCTCGAAAATAGGAGTTTGTTACGCTCTTCAATCACACGTCCACAAGCAACAACTTCCATATTCTTTAGGCGTGCAAGAGTTGAGAGCCTTAGCTTGCTTGGAGTGTTTGAATTGCAGCAACAATACACGACCAACATGGAGTAGAGGCGCCACATTTTTAGGAGTTAGTTTATGCACGTTCAAAAGAGCTGCTTTGTGGCTTAGTAGTTGTTATTTGGTTAACTCCACTTCTAGCATGTTTTATCCCATGTTCTAACATGTACTAGTGGTAGTTACTTAGTTGTTCTTTTTTCAATTAAGACATAACTTGTATAAATAGTGGAGCAAATGCAATGAAAGCATATACGAGTTTATGAACAAAAAAACGTGAGTGGTTACTTTTGTTTTGATTAAAAGTTTCATTAATCTAAGTGCCTTTGCTAACTTAACTATTCTAGCTTGAGTTAAGTAGTGATCTTAGGAGCCTTATTTCTACTCAGTGGTGTGTGTATATCTAAGTCGAATTAAGTTAAGCTAATATCAATCCATACCGTTCGTATATTTCGATTTCTCATAGTGGAAATATAATCAAGGCACTGTGTTATTCTATGTGCTGTTATTGTTTGAATTTAAAAGCTTGTATGATTCGAGTGTTACTCCAACCACATAACAAAGTCAATAGGCTCATGTAGAACAAAGATTACTAAACCAAAAAAGTTTGATAACCAACTATGAATGTAAATCTTGAACTTTCTTAATCCAAGAATCGAAATCCTTAATTAATTCAAACACCTTTGATACTTGTTGATTCAAGAACACTCCTGATCTTGAGAACAAGAATCTAAACACCCTCAAATTCACTCATGAATTTAAGTTATTTAACACTAAACACTTATCAGTCCTAAAAAGTCTTTGATAGTTTGATTAATGAGCTCAAAAGCAAAACAATAATCAAGATTGAATTCTTTAATAAAAAATGTAGATATCTTATTAACAACATAATGAATAGCGTTATATAGGCTACATCCTATCCTAATACAACTTGGAAAACAAATACTTAACCAGATAAGAAACTAACTAATCACACGCCTACCTTAAATCCTATCTCTACTATAATTTTTACCAACGTAAGTAAAATAATAACTACCATAGCAAATCCTAACAAAACAAGGATTCTATAAAACAACTGATTGCAAATCCAAACATAACTAGGATTTTATGTGGCAACAAAGTCTTGCTTGAGCTAGGACTCCTTCTTTACTTCCATGCTTTCCTCGAGCCAAGTCACTACACATGCCAAAGGTTGGTTTCTTCGATTAAGATTGAACCCCATGTTCTCCATAAGCAAGTCAATAGGCTCATGTAGAAAATTGCTTTTGCATCGCATCATTCTTAATATGACTACTAAACCAAAAAAGCTTGATAACCAAGTATGAATGTGAATCTTGATCTTTCTTAATCCAATAATTGAAATCTTAAATTATTTCAAACACCTTTGATACTTTCTGATTCAAGAACAATCCTGATCTTCAGAACAAGAATCTAAACACCCTCAAAGTCACTTCTGAATTTAAGTTATTTAACACTAAACACTTATCACTCCTGAAAAGTCTTTAATGGTTTAATTAATTGGTTCACAAGCAAAACAATAATCAAGATTGAATTCTTTAAATAAAAATGTAGTTATGTTATTAACTACATAATAAATCGCGTTATTTAGGCTACATCCTATCCTAATAAACCTTGGAAAATAAATACTTAGCAAAGCAAGAAGCTAACTAATCACACGCCTATCTTAAATCCTAGCTAAACTATAATTTTTAACAACCTAAGTAAAATAATAACTACCATAGCAAATCCAAACAGAACAAGGATTCTATGTGACAACCAAGTCCTTCTTGAGCTAGGTTTCATTCTTTACTTCCATGATTTCCTCTAGCCAAGTCATTACACATGTTAAAGCTTGGTTTCTTCCATTAAGATTGAACCCCATGTTCTCCAAAACCAGGTCAATAGGGTCATGTAGAACAAGTGCTTTTGCATCCGCATCATTCTTAATATGATTAGCAAACCAAAAAAGCTTGATAACCAACTACGAATGTGAATCATGAACTTTCTTAATCCAACAATCGAAATCATGAATTAATTCAAACACCTTTGATATTTCTTGATTCAAGAACACTCCTGATCTTGATAATAAGAATCTAAACACCCTCAAATTCACTCCTTAATTTAAATTATTTAACACTAAACACTTATCACTCCTTAAAAGACTTTAATGGTTTGATTAATTAGATAACAAGCAAAACTATAATTAAGATTGAATTATTTAAACAAAAATGTGGATATCTTATTAACAACATAATGAATCACGTTATATAGGCTACATCCTATCCAAATACAACTTGGAAGATAAATACTTAACCATATAAGAAACTAACTAATCACACGCCTATCTTAAATCCTAGCTAAACTATAACAACCCATGATTTTGCTCCTGGTTTTTCGCAAAAGTTTCCCCTAAAACTATTATTTTCTCTAAATTAATTATTTTTATTTTATAATTTTTGGGAGCCGAATTTTATCTTGAATTGTGGTTGCTGTAAATACTAGTTTAATATCATTGATGATGTTTAGTGTTGTTGAACTGTTTATTATGGGAGACATCTGTTGAAAAATTGTAAGTGATTTATTTTGAGGGATTATGAAGAACTGTTTTGATGAACTATAGGTATAAGGCCGGGTGGCATCGCCTTTTTGATGAATATTTTATATGAATGATACTTGGATTATATGCATGATTGTATTTTGAGATAAGAACATCCGGTGGGATAGATGTAGTCCCCGGTGAAGAACATGCCAACCACCTTGTTTGCGAACTAGGGGTACACCTGGGTTAATTGTTGTCGTCTGAGAGGTCAGGGAGTTCTGCGTGTTCTACCCTGCATTGGGACTATGGCCAATTTTAGACACATGCAGTGGGGAACGTAAGCCCATAGAATTACCTGGAGATTGCGATCTGACAAACCTAAGGAAGTGATTTGCGAATCACTAGCGTTCAGTTTCTGACTCAATAACTTGTGAATTCTTGAGTTATTATTATTTATATATATTAGAATTGTTGCACTCTTTATATCATGTTTACTTATTGTTGATGATCACATGTTTTACATATGAGATTTATGGTTAGGTGCATGTTATTGTTGTAATGATTGCATGATTTTCCTTTCTTAATAATTTAATTTTGAATCGTGCTTTGATCGCTATTATTCTGGGAGAACTGCTAGTTACTCCCCACTTACTTTCGAATTATTTAATACATCCTTGCAGATGGAAATGACTGCTAGACTTGTGACTGCTTGGGCTAGCAAAGTGAGAGTTTGTAGTGAGAAGAAGCTCCTAGTACTGTTTTTGGTAGATGAATTCTATGTAGACCATAGGGAGACTTACTTTTGGATAGTTTTATTTAAGTTTTATCGGGAGACTTGCATGTCTCATAAATCTGGATTGATAATGTGGTATAATTAGGACATTTCTTTATTTTAAAACTATGATGTGATGTCGGATATTAAATTCCCTTTTTAAGCTATGAAACTTTGGTTTGAGAAATTATCTTTAATTACTGTTTTAGAGTAGCATAACCGTCTTGACGTTATTTCCACTAAGAGTAGCATATTACTTCTTGATTAGATATTGTTTAGTATCTTAGTAGTAGAAGGACGGGGTGTTACAATTAGTATCAGAGCAAAGTTATCTGAGACCCTTACTTAGCCACTAAGAAAATCCAGGGAAATGTGTAGTTGAAGTAACTAGGTTCATTAGAATCTTAGGCTTCAAGAAAAGTAGTGGTGAGAGGGTCACTTGGGTAGGAAACCACGGGAAAATATTTTTTCTTACTTTGATGTGATAAGTTGTTAATTTACAACTAATAATGTGTTCAATAACGAATGTTTAACTTGTGTTTGTAGAATGCCGCCTCGAGGTATGACTAGTGCCAGAAAAAAGGCTTCCCGAAAAAGGCGTCAAGCGCTTGAGAACGCTATCATAGCTATGGCTAATCGATCTTCTACTCCGCCTAGTGGGCAATCTGTCTTTGATCGGTTTGACCGTCGCCGTCCGCCTACTTTTGACGGGACTTCTGATCCTGTTGTGCTAGAAGGATGGATAGGGGAGATGGAGAAGCTGTTTGCTGCTACTGGATGCCCTGCTGCTGAAATGGTGTCTATTGGTACCTATTCTCTGAAGATGGAAGCTGATAACTGGTGGAGTACTGTTCGTGAAAGCTGCATGGCTACACCGGGATTTGGATGAGATGTGTTTCGTGTTAAGTTGAAGGAGAGGTTTTATCCTGATGAGCTCCGTTGGCAGAAGCAGGAAGAGTTCTTAACTCTGTCTCTGAGTGTGCAGGAGTACACTGAAAAGTTCACCGAGCTATCCCGATTTGCTACCACAGTTGTACCTACTGAAGCTGAGCAGGTAAAAAGGTTCATCAAGAAAATGGATCCTATGGTGAGGAACCATGTTCTGAGTTCGGGTGCTTCCACTTTCCAGGGAGCCTATGAGATAGCTCTGAGTATTCACGCCTCTTTGAAAGAAGATGATTCTGCTAAGGCTGTTGCTGTTAAGAAGCCTGCTGCTACTTATGTTCAGTTTCCGGCCAAGAAGCCGAGGTATGAGTCATCTAGTCGAGGGGATTATCAACAGGCACCTTGATCTGGTTATCGTCCGAGTTTTGATACGAGCAAATGTCGAATCTGTGGTAAGGTTGCTCATCCGGGGAAGAACTGTGATGGATCGACTGTCGTTTGTTTCTATTGCAAGGAAGTGGGGCACAAGTCTTTCCAGTGTTCTAAGAATCCTAAAGCTCCGTCTTTTTTTGTTGGTCCTGCTAAGCCAGTTAGTTCTTCTGCTCCTCCGAAAAACAGGATTTATGTGATGACGCAAGTTGAAGCCGATGTCTATCCTGATGTCATATCTGATACTTTTCTTTTAAATAATATCCCTGCTTTTGTTCTGTTTGATATTGGTGCTACAGTGTCTTTTGTTGCTAGTTCCTTTGTTCGAAAAGCAAATCTTTCCTTTAGATCTCCTATTAAGTCCCTAATATCTCTTCCGTCTGGTGAGAATTATCCCTGTCATTCTGAGTTCAAGGGCGTGCCTGTCAGTATTCTAGGTTCTGAGTTGCCAGCCGATCTTAAGGAGTTTCCTATGTCAGAGTTTGTTTTGATCCTTGGAATAGATTAGTCATCGAAGTATCATGCTTGTATTCAGTGTCGTGATCAGAAGGTGGTGCTCCGAGATTCTTAGGGAAAAAGGATTTCTTATTCTGGTGTGGTAGTGAAGAAGGCTGTTAAGTGGGTTTCCGCTCTGAGAATGCGGAAGATGCGTCAAAAAGGTGACGTGGTATACCTTTGCATGGTGAGGGATTTGTCATCTGAAGATCAGCTCAAGAGTATTCCGGTAGTTCGGGATTATCCTGATGTATTTCCTGAAGAGTTGTCAGGTATTCCTCCTGAAAGAGATGTAGAGTTCTGCATTAATTTAGTACCGGGTACTGCTCCTATATCCAAGGCTCCTATAGAATGGCGTCGTCTGAATTGCAAGAGTTGAAGACTCAATTGCAAGAGTTGGTAGATAAGGGTTTCATAAGGCCTAGTGTTTCTCCTTGCGGTGCTCCTGTTCTGTTTGTCAAGAAGAAAGACGGGAGTATGCGTCTCAGCATCGATTACCGTGAGCTGAATAAGGTAACGATCAAGAAAAAATATCCATTGCCTTGTATTGAAGATCTGTTTTATCAGTTAAAAGTGGTTGGGGTATCTTCCAAGATCGATCTGAGATCCGGATATCATCAAATTCCCGTGAAGAAGGAGGATATTCCGAAGAATGCTTTTCGCACCAGGTATGGGTACTATGAATTTGAAGTGATGCCTTTTGGTCTCATAAATGCTCCTGCGATTTTCATGGATCAAATGAATCGCTCTTTCCACGAGTACTTGGATACTTGTGTTGTTATGTTTATCGATGATATTCTCGTTTACTCTACGGATCAGAAGGAGCATGAGAAGCATTTGAGACTGGTGTTGGATGTTCTGCGCAAGCAAAAGTTGTTTGCAAAGTTGTCTAAGTGCGAGTTCTGGCTACAGGAAGTTGCTTTTCTAGGGCATGTAATCAGCAAGGAAGGAGTCAAGGTGGATCCCGCTAAAATCAAGGTTGTTGTCGAGTGGGAGAGTCCTAAGAATGTGACCGAGATTCGGAGTTTTCTGGGTCTGGCTGGTTATTATAGGAGGTTCGTTCAAAATTTCTCCAAGATCGCTCAACCTCTGACTCGCTTGATGCGCAAGGACTGCAAGTTCATCTGGTTTGAGGATTGTGAAGGGGCATTTCTGAAGCTGAAAAAGAGTTGGACCTCTGCTCCTGTTCTTACCCTGCCATCCGAGGGCGTTGGGTATGAAGTGTTCAGTGATGCATCGAAGAATGGTATGGGTTGTGGTTTGATGCAGCACGGGAAAGTAATAGCCTATGGTTCGAGGCATCTGAAGGTGCATGCAAGGAATTACCCGACGCATGATCTGGAATTAGCGGCTGTGGTGTTTGCACTAAAGATATGGCGACACTATCTATATGGTGTTCCGTGTAAGGTGTATACTGACCATAAAAGCTGAAGTACATCTTCACTCAACGTGATCTTAACATGAGGCCGAGAAGGTGGCTTGAATTGATCAAGGATTATGATCTGACCCTAGATTACCAAGAGGGTAAGGCGAATAAAGTGGCGGATGCTCTGAGTCGCAAGAGTAAGCATTCACTAAACGCTGTTATGGTGGTGCCTCGTGAATTGTGTGAAGAGTTTTGCAATCTTGATATCGAGGTTATCCCTCAGGGTTATGTGTTTGCTTTGTTGGGTTCCATGAGTGTTGAGCCTGAGTTGTTCCAGGAGTTAAGAAGCAAGCAAAAAGGTGATCCGAAGCTAGAGAAGATCTGTGAAGCAAAGATGCAAGGTCGTGTAGAGAATTTTGAGATCTGTGCTGATGATAGCTTGAGGTTTATGGGGCGTTGGTATGTGCCAAATGATGGTGAGCTTAAGAGAAATATTCTCGAGGAAGCTCATAGTTCTCCTTATTCCGTTCATCCTGGGGGTGACAAGCTTTATAAGGATCTGAAGGCTAATTTTTGGTGGATGGTATGAAGAGAGAGATTGCCGAGTTCGTGGCTAGGTGTTTGATCTGTCAGAAGGTGAAAATCGAGCATCAGAGGCCTGGTGGTTTGTTGCAACCTTTGCCTATTCCTGCTTGGAAGTTCGACTCGATCTCGATGGATTTCGTGATGGGTTTGCCTAGAGCTGCTGGTGGATTGAATGTTATGTGGGTGATTGTGGATCGGTTGACCAAAGTGGCTCGTTTTATTGCGATGAAGAACACTTGGTCTATGGAAGAGTTAGCTGAAGCTTATACTAATGAGATCATTCGTCTTCATGGGGTTCCCAAAGACATTATCTCTGACCGTGATCCACGATTCCTATCCCATTTCTGGACTGCTTTGCAAGAGGCTTTTGGTTCGAAGTTGAAGCTGAGTATTGCATTTCATGCAGCTATCGATGGTCAGACTGAGAGAACTATTCAGACCTGGGAAGATATGCTTCGTGCTTGTGCCTTAGGATTTCAACAGTCTTAGGTCAAGTCTCTTAGCTTGGTGGAGTTTTCTTATAACAACAGTTA
Source organism: Beta vulgaris subsp. vulgaris (assembly GCF_026745355.1). Taxonomy (NCBI): domain Eukaryota; kingdom Viridiplantae; phylum Streptophyta; class Magnoliopsida; order Caryophyllales; family Amaranthaceae; genus Beta; species Beta vulgaris. Next base: position 21,423,324 of record NC_079208.1, read on the forward strand.
TCAAGCTAGTATCCAAATGGCTCCGTATGAGGCTCTCTATGGAAGGAAGTGTCGTAGTCCTACTTGTTGGAGCGACATCAGTGACTCATTGATTTTGGGCCCGGAGTTAATCCATGATACAGCTGAGCAGGTGAAAGTAATTCAAGCGAAGATGAAGGCTACTCAAGATAGGCAGAAGACGTATTCTGATTCGCGTCAGAAACCTATTTCTTTTGAGGTGGAGGATAAGGTGCTTTTGAAGGTTTCTTATATGAAAGGAGTGATGCGGTTTGGTCAAAAGGGCAAGTTGAGTCAGAAGTTCGTACGTCCATATGAGATTTTATTTCATTTATATTTATAATATAATTTATTAGAATTATTTTTTTTATTAAGTATTTTTAAAGTTTAGGCGCGATTTAGGAAGTAATCGTTTTATCACATAGCGAGCTTTTGAAGCATGGACTCTTATTGATTTGGGCCGAAAATTTTTGTGGGTGTGTTGGGCTTGACAGCCGACCAAGTGAAGGAAAAGGAGAGCCTCTCTTCTTTCTTTTCTTTTTATTTTTCCTTGTGACTCTTTGTTGCTTTGTAACTCCCATAATACCCTAATGATTCTTCCTAATTAAACCTCTTTAAACCACCCTTTATCACTTCAAATTCTGATTATAAAATCAGAACTCCTTGCTGCCATACTCCAAGTAATTCGGCCATCATCATCTTCTTCATTCTCTCAAAATTTTGCATTTCTACTCCTTGTTAATTGTTCGTGAATTGTTCTTGTTGCCTTTTTCTTATACTTGGTGCTTGGGAATTTGAAGAAGGAGAGGATCACACGCCTATATTGGGATTTTCCAGAAATATTCAGCTCGCCTCCGACGATCCAGGTAACTAGTAGTTATCTTAGAACCATAGTGATTAGAGTATTATTCGGTCTTAGATTACTACGCTAGGAATTATTTAAAATATTTTTCAATGAAATTATGGACGAAATTTGACATGAATATACTTGTTACATGCTATGTGAATATTGTGTAGAGAAAAATAATTTTCGCATTGTTTTTGGTATTTATTTAATTTAATTGGTGTTTTGTGCGTTTTTGGCTAAATTGCATAATAATTATTGAACGAATATTAAAATTGATGAAATTATTTTTTCTTAGATCATGCTACATGCGTAGTATGTATTTCATGCCTTAGAATAATTTATGTCTACTTTTTACTATTTAATTTAATTGATATATCTGTTTTTGTAATTTCGTTTATATCAGTATATAATTCATGAAAATTATTTATAGAGGCTCAAAAATTCATTTCTTTGAATATTAGGTATTATTTTGGCTTATGTAAACTTAGACTCAGTCAAGTTTTAGCCTTGGTCAAAACCATTCATGAGGAGGTTTCGACTGCATCAATTTATAGTAGCATGTGAGTTGTCTGGAGTCTGGACTCACTATCTGCGATGTTAAAACATAGTGGAGGAATTTATGAACTGATAATAATAAGCAGCGTATGTGCTTGCTCTTCTCAAATGTAGTGCAAACTGCAAATAGTAGATAAGCGAAATCGTAATACATTTTTTTCGTTATGAAACTAAGTATATCCCCTATAATTTGTGGCACTGCCCATGTTATTTCACACCAACCATTTACGAGCAATTCTATCAGATTCATAACTTCTTCCTGAATTTAATTGTCTATAAACATCGGACCAGGGTATTCATGATTGTTGCTTGGCGATTGAGAATGAGTTTGAGATTCAAATCGTTGCAATTGGACAAGTGCACATACTGGGGTAAACAAAAGTGACTTTGAATCACTTCACCTCTTTATCACACGATTATCGTCGAGTCTCTATTACCAAAGATATTGTGGCAACTGCACCATTGCCATGTCCCAATGAGGAGTGTAGTGTAGTGTGCCAAGCAAAGTATGCCTTTGTTTCTTGGCCTGCTCACTTAATTATTCCAAAGACAAAGGTACATTCCTATCAAGGTTATGCAAGTACAAATGCCTTAATTACAAATGTAGCTTTTGCAACTCAATTAATCAAATTTTTTTTTTGTTTGCTTGTAAGTATAAAAAGGAGGCAGCAAATGACGTTATCTCAAAATCACCAGCTTCGGAAACATCAACTACTCAGAAGTATAACATTACTGATAAGGATCATGCCAGGGTGACCACCAATTTGTTGAGCACTTTGAAGAAATAAGCTATGGTGATGAAAAAGACGCGTAGAAACATCATATTATCGATCCCGGATAGCGTGTTTTACAACGAGCAAGAGGTAAGGCTTGATTATGAAGACATGCTGGATTGGTGCTTCCAAAGAGAGATGGAATCAGCTCACATGTCGATTCTCATGAAGTATGTATTTTTGTTTCGAGGGACATAAAGTATTTATTTAGTTTACTTTTAATTGTGATTTTTTTCTAAATAATTGACGATTTCAATAAGTGTCTCTATGAACTAAATTTTTTTTTTCTTATGCTAGGCACATAAGTGAATCATGTCCGAAAGATGGCATATCTGGGGTGCATGGATTTTATGATCCTAATTTATGGTTGGAAGAAGACTATCACCTTCTGGGCATGGTCCAAGCAAGAAACTTTCTGCATTCTGAAACCCTTTTTTTTACTTTTGGGCATGGGCATGGAAGAAGACTATCACCTTCTGGGCATGGGCATGGTTCTTCCTTCTTTTCTTTTACTTTTTTAGTTATTCCTTATCTAGCTTCATGGACTCCAACTATATAAGAAGACTGATCTGACTATTTATGTCGTGTTTTCGGGTGCAATGGAGGCAATACCTTAATCAACTATTTTTTGCACCTTTCCATGAAAAGTGTGTATGCGTAATATATTGAAATTCGATCTAAATTAGTGTATACGAGTAATTTTTTTGCCTTTGCTAATAAGTTGCATATAGTCGACATTGGATGCTAGCTGTCATAAGCCCTTGGAACGGAACAGTTTTTTGGCTTGATCCTAGTGGGGCAGACTATATTCGTGAATTTGGTGAACGAATCATCAATGAGTATGTGACCTAATCATAGTCCATTAATATTTTTAGTTATCTTATTATCAATGTCTTCATCTAATTAGGTTAGGTGAAAATTTCATAGAGGTATTGTAAAATTTAGCATGGTTCATCGAAAGGACGTCAAGAAATTGAAAAAGAATCCTATAAGGTGGAACAAAATACAAGTTTGTGTAATAATATATCTAAAAATATACTATATGTAATGACACATTTGAATTGAAATAGTTATGTCAGTTGTTGATTTATCTGAACTTTTTCATGACAGTGTCCTCGTCAAGCTCTAGGCTCCAAGGATTATGGCTATTATGTTTGTCGTTACATGATTGAAACTATCGCAAATAGACGGCAATTAATTCCTGATAAGGTAACTTCGTCACTCATTAAGATCTAATAATTTTTTGGGATTGAAAATATTTGTGAGGAACGAGGAGAATGTTATTGTTGCTCATACTAATAAAATACATATTTATACTAATTTTAATTATAATTATCTGAAATTATTTTGTAGTACTTTCCAGGGATTCCTAGCACTTATTCCCAAGAGATGATTGACGAGTTAAGAGATATGTGGGTGGATTATTTAAACAATCAAACACAAAACGTTGGAGATTGAAGACGATGGTCAAGTTTGAATTGTACGTATTATTTGATTATTTTAGAATTTTACTTTTAGTAGCTAGCATTAGATAATAGAAATTTTATTTTAAGACATTATTAGAAGAAATTGATGTTTTGAATAAAATTCATTTTGTATATAAAATAAATGTAGCAAATATTTTTCTTGACATGATGAATAAAGCAAGCAAGAATTTATATTTAATAATATTGTTGTGGCTATTTATAAATTGTTATACAAACCTGACAAAAAAATAAAAAAAATTAAATTGTTTTATTAGAAAAAAAAAAGCGTATATACGAAGAGCCACAAATACAGGATGATGTATGTATTGTAACATTTTACTTAACCTAAGAAACCGGTTGTGGTAATAAATGGTTTCAAAGGTAAGATAAGGAGACCGGTTTTTAATGTTAAATGGTCTCCTAACATCTTTATATATTATATATATACTTATCTAAGAGACTGATTTTACCTGTCAACTGGTCTCCTAAATAAACAAGGAAATCATGTATTATAACCGGTCTCTTAGCCTAGGACACCTATGAGATGGAGATGTGTTATAGTGCGGTTTCCTAGGCCTTTTTTTTAGTAGTGGGGGTTCAATCTCAATGGAAGAAACCAAGCGTTCGCATGTGTAATGACTTGGCTAGAGCAAAGCATGAAAGTAAAGAAAGAGTCCTAGCTCAAGAAGGACTTGGTTGTCACATAGAGTCCATGTTCTGTTTGGATTTGCTATGGTAGTTATTATTTTACTTAGGTTCTTAAAAATTATAGTTTAGCTAGGATTTAAGATAGGCGTGTGATCAGTTAGTATCTTGCCTTGTTAAGTATTTGTTTTCCAAGTTGTATTAGGATATGATGTAGCCTATATAACGAGATTCATTATGTTGTTCATAAGATATCCACATTTTTGTTTAAATAATTCAATCTTGATTATTATTTTCCTTGTGAGCTAATTAATTAACCCATTAAAGACTTTTAAGGAGTAATAAGTGTTTAGTGTAAAATAACTGAAATTCAGTAGTGCATTTGAGGCTGTTTAGATTCTTGTTCTCAAGATCGGTAGTGTTCTTGGCTCAAGAAGTATCAAAGGTGTTTGAATTAATTCATGATTTCGATTCTAGGATTAAGAAAGTTCAAGATTCATATTCATAGTTAGTTATAAAGCCTCTTTGGTTTAGTAATCATATTAAGAATGATGCGGATGCAAAAACACTTGCTCTACCTGAGCCTATTGACTTGGTTACGGAGAACATGGGGTTCAATCTTAATGGAAGAAACCAAGCTTTAGCATGTGTAATGACTTGGCTAGAGGAAAGCATCGAAGTAAAGAAGGAGTCATAGCTCATGAAGGACTTTGTTGTCACATAGAATCCATGTTCTGTTTGGATTTGCTATGGTAGCTATTATTTTACTTAGGTTGTTAAAAATTATTGTTTAGCTAGGATTCAAGATAGGCGTGTGATTAGTTAGTTTATTGCCTTGTTAAGTATTTGTTTTCCAAGTAGTATTACGATAGGATGTAGCCTATATAACACGATTCATTATATTGTTAATAACATATCTACATTTTTGTTTAAAGAATTCAATCTTGATTATTGTTTTGCTTGTGAGCCAATTAATTAAACCACTATGGACTTTTAAGGACTGATAAGTGTTTAGTGTTAAATAACTTAAATTCAGTAGTGCATTTGAGGGTGTTTAGATTCTTGTTCTCAAGATCAGGAGTGTTCTTGAATCAAGAAGTACCAAAGGTGTTTGAATTAATTCATGATTTCCATTAATGGATTAAGAAAGTTCAAGATTCACATTCGTAGTTGGTTGTCAGACCTTTTTGGTTTAGTAATCATATTAAGAATGATGCGGATGCCAAAGCACTTATTTTACATGAGCCTATTGACTTGGTTATGGAGACCATGGGGTTCAATCTTAATGGAAGAAACCAATTGTTAGCATGTGTAATGACTTGGCTAGAGGAAAGCATGGAAGTAAAGAAAGAGTCATAGCTCAAGAAGGACTTGGTTGTCACATAGAATCCATGTTCTTCTTAGATTTGCTATGGTAGTTATTATTTTACTTAGGTTGTTAAAAATTATTGTTTAGCTAGGTTATAAGATAGGCGTGTGATTAGTTAGTTTTTGCCTTGTTAAGTATTTGTTTTCGAGTTGTATTAGGATAGGATGTAGTCTAAATAACTCGATTCATTATGTTGTTAATAACATATCTACATTTTTGTTTAAAGATTAATCTTGATTATTGTTTTGCTTGTGAGCTAATTAATTAAACTATTAAAGACTTTTCAGGACTGATAAGTGTTTAGTGTTAAATAACTTAAATTCAAGAGTGAATTTGAGGGTGTTTAGATTCTTGTTCTCAAGATCAGGAGTGTTCTTGAATCAAGAAGTATCAAAGGTGTTTGAATTAATTCAAGATTTCGATTCTTGGATTAAGAAAGTTCAAGATTCACATTCATAGTTGGTTATCAACCTTTTTTGGTTTACTAATCATATTAAGAATGATGCGGATGCAAAAGCACTTGTTTACATGAACCTATTGACTTTGTTATGGAGACCATGGGGTTCAATCTTAACGGAAGAAACCAATGTTAGCATGGTAATGATTTGGCTAGAGGAAAGCATGGAAGTAAAGAAGGAGTCATAGCTCAAGAAGGTCTTGGTTTTACATACAATCCATGTTCTTTTTAGATTTGCTATAGTATTATTATTTTCTTAGGTTGTTAAAAATTATTGTTTAGATTTAAGATAGGCGTGTGATTAGTTAGTTTATTGCCTTGTTAAGTATTTGTTTTCCGAGTTGTATTAGGATAGGATGTAGTCTAAATAACGCGATTCATTATGTTGTTAATAACATATCTACATTTTTGTTTAAAGAATTCAATCTTGATTATTGTTTTGCTTGTGAGCCAATTAATTAAACTATTATATTTTCAGGACTGATAAGTGTTTAGTGTTAAATAACTTAAATTTAGGAGTGAATCTGAGGGTGTTTAGATTCTTGTTCTCAAGATCAGGAGTGTTCTTGAATCAAGAAGTATCAAAGGTGTTTGAATTAATTCAAGATTTCGATTCTTGGATTAAGAAAGTTCAAGATTCACATTCATAGTTTTTTATCAAGCCTTTTTGGTTTAGTAATCTTTAAGAATGATGCGGATGGAAAAGCACTTGTTCTACATGAGCCTATTGACTTGGTTATGGAGACCATGGGGTTCAATCTTAAGAAAAAACCAATCGTTAGCATGTGTAATGACTTGGCTAGAGGAAAGCATGGTAAAGAAGGAGTCATAGCTCAAGAAGGCTTGGTTGTCACATTACACTGTTCTTTCTTGATTTGCATGGTAGTTATTATTTTTTAGTTTGTTTAAAATTTATAGTTTAGTTAGGATTTAATATAGGCGCTGTGTGATTAGTTAGTTTCTTGCCTTGTTAAGTATTTGTTTTCCCAGTTGTATTAGCATATGATGTAGCCTAAGAACGCGATTCAGTATGTTGTTAATAACATATCTACATTTTCTTTAAATAATTCATTTCTTGATTATTAGTTTTGCTTGTGAACAAATTAATTATACCATTAAAGACTACTTTCAACAGTGATAAGTGTTTAGTGTTAGATAAATTAAATTCAGTAGAGCATTGAGGTGTTAGATTCTTGTTTCTCAAGATCAGAGTGTTCTTGAATCAAGAATATCAAAGGTGTTTGAATTAATTCATGATTTCATTTGGATTAAGAAAGTTCAAGATTCACATTCATAGTTGGTTATCAAGCCTTTTTGGTTTAGTAATCATATTAAGAATGATCGGATGCAAAGCACTTTTTACATGAGCCTATTGACTTGGTTATGGAGACCATGGGTTCAATCTTAATGGAAGAAACCAATTGTTAGCATGTGTAATGACTTGGCTAGAGGAAAGCATGGAAGTAAAGAAAGAGTCATAGCTCAAGAAGGACTTGGTTGTCACATAGAATCCATGTTCTTTTTAGATTTGCTATGGTAGTTATTATTTTACTTAGGTTGTTAAAAATTATGTTTAGCTAGTTTATAGATAGGCGTGTGATTAGTTAGTTTTTGCCTTGTTAAGTATTTGTTTTTCGAGTTGTATTAGGATAGGATGTAGTCTAAATAACTCGCATTCATTATGTTGTTAATAACATATCTACATTTTGTTTAAAGAATTCAATCTTGATTATTGTTTTGCTTGTGAGCAATTAATTAAACTATTAAAGACTTTTCAGAGTGATAAGTGTTTAGTGTTAAATAATTAAATTCAAGAGTGAATCTGAGGGTGTTTAGATTCTTGTTCTCAAGATCAGGAGTGTTCTTGAATCAAGAAGTATCAAAGGTGTTTGAATTAATTCAAGATTTCGATTCTTGGATTAAGAAAGTTCAAGATTCACATTCATAGTTGGTTATCAACCTTTTTTGGTTTAGTAATCATATTAAGAATGATGCGGATGCAAAAGCACTTGTTCTACATGAACCTATTGACTTTGTTATGGAGACCATGGGGTTCAATCTTAACGGAAGAAACCAATCGTTAGCATGGGTAATGATTTGGCTAGAGGAAAGCATGGAAGTAAAGAAGGAGTCATAGCTCAAGAAGGTCTTGGTTTTTACATACAATCCATGTTCTTTTTAGATTTGCTATAGTAGTTATTATTTTACTTAGGTTGTTAAAAATTATTGTTTAGATTTAAGATAGGCGTGTGATTAGTTAGTTTATTGCCTTGTTAAGTATTTGTTTTCCGAGTTGTATTAGGATAGGAAGTAGTCTAAATAACGCGATTCATTATGTTGTTAATAACATATCTACATTTTTGTTTAAAGAATTCAATCTTGATTATTGTTTTGCTTGTGAGCCAATTAATTAAACTATTAAATACTTTTCAGGACTGATAAGTGTTTAGTGTTAAATAACTTAAATTTAGGAGTGAATCTGAGGGTGTTTAGATTCTTGTTCTCAATCAGGAGTGTTCTTGAATCAAGAAGTATCAAAGGTGTTTGAATTAATTCAAGATTTCGATTCTTGGATTAAGAAAGTTCAAGATTCACATTCATAGTTTTTTATCAAGCCTTTTTGGTTTAGTAATCATATTAAGAATGATGCGGATGGAAAAGCACTTGTTCTACATGAGCCTATTGACTTGGTTATGGAGACCATGGGGTTCAATCTTAACGGAAAAAACCAATCGTTAGCATGTGTAATGACTTGGCTAGAGGAAAGCATGAAAGTAAAGAAGGAGTCATAGCTCAAGAAGGACTTGGTTGTCACATACAATCCATGTTCTTTCTTGATTTGCAATGGTAGTTATTATTTTACTTAGTTTGTTTAAAATTATAGTTTAGTTAGGATTTAAGATAGGCGTGTGATTAGTTAGTTTCTTGCCTTGTTAAGTATTTGTTTTCCCAGTTGTATTAGCATATGATGTAGCCTAAAGAACGCGATTCAGTATGTTGTTAATAACATATCTACAATTTTCTTTAAATAATTCATTCTTGATTATTGTTTTGCTTGTGAACAAATTAATTATACCATTAAAGACTTTTCAACAGTGATAAGTGTTTAGTGTTAGATAAATTAAATTCAGTAGAGCATTTGAGGGTGTTTAGATTCTTGTTCTCAAGATCAGGAGTGTTCTTGAATCAAGAAATATCAAAGGTGTTTGAATTAATTCATGATTTCCATTAATGGATTAAGAAAGTTCAAGATTCACATTCGTAGTTGGTTGTCAGGCCTTTTTGGTTTAGTAATCATATTAAGAATGATGCGGATGCCAAAGCACTTATTTTACATGAGCCTATTGACTTGGTTATGGAGACCATGGGGTTCAATCTTAATGGAAGAAACCAATTGTTAGCATGTGTAATGACTTGGCTAGAGGAAAGCATGGAAGTAAAGAAAGAGTCAAAGCTCAAGAAGGACTTGGTTGTCACATAGAATCCATGTTCTTCTTAGATTTGCTATGGTAGTTATTATTTTACTTAGGTTGTTAAAAATTATTGTTTAGCTAGGTTATAAGATAGGCGTGTGATTAGTTAGTTTATTGCCTTGTTAAGTATTTGTTTTTCGAGTTGTATTAGGATAGGATGTAGTCTAAATAACTCGATTCATTATGTTGTTAATAACATATCTACATTTTTGTTTAAAGAATTCAATCTTGATTATTGTTTTGCTTGTGAGCTAATTAATTAAACTATTAAAGACTTTTCAGGACTGATAAGTGTTTAGTGTTAAATAACTTAAATTCAAGAGTGAATCTGAGGGTGTTTAGATTCTTGTTCTCAAGATCAGGAGTGTTCTTGAATCAAGAAGTATCAAAGGTGTTTGAATATCACATACGCATTCATAGCCAGAGGTCTATTTTAAATAAGGAAGCGGATGAAAACAGATCACCTCAAATAGTGCAGTAAAAGGAGAATATGCGAAGACATCAAATATAATTACCATGATAACCAGGCACCAGAGGAACACCTGCTTCACCCATTATCCTCTTTGATGCACTATAAGCCAAATGAAAGGTCAATTAATCAAATATTAGTAGTCTCCAACTAACAAGCACATCAAGCCACAACAAAATTGTACACATTGACAATTTTAAAGACCTCATTGGGGTCAAAAATTCATAAGAAAATGATCTTGAATACACAAATTAAAAACCTCATTGGGGTCAAAAATCATAAGAAAATGATCTTGAATACACAAATAAAGTTACATTGGAGAACATGGGAATAAGGCAGCCCTTGTTTTTACCTTTTGTGGCCCATATCCCGTATTGCAGATGTTGAAGGCCCTACAAAAGAAAGACTTTGGTCTTCACACTGTTGAGCAAACTCAGCATTTTCTGACAAAAATCCATAACCAGGGTGGATTGCCTACACGCCAATTGGACGACAGATTCGCCAAGTCAGCAACACTATCATATAAAGTAGAGCTAACTAAAAGTGTTAATCAACTTTTGCACCAATTAGTCGACGTCTTCATATAAAGAAAGCCCCGTCTCAAAATCACCACACTCAGTACAGCAGCTACAGAAACGTTCACACATATAAACTAGTGAAAGGTGTCTCTTATTTTCTTTCCCAACAAAAGCTCATCAATTTGTTAGTTATGCAATTGAAATAAATATTTTCAGCCATGGCTAATTCAAAATCCAGCTATATCCATAGCATCGTTCTACAAAGAGTATCCCTTGCAACGTAACAACACTTCGTGTACTCATAAAGTATCCCGTACATGGATGCCAACAAGCATATGAATAAGTGTAATAAGATTGTTTCTCCCTAAGCCTATGAATAAGCTAACACATTGTTGGTCACGTATATCTTTGTGTCGATTATCTCGTTGCAGTTTTTCTTTGATTACTTTGATTCTAACACATATAATTCAAACAGTTCTTTTTTCATTCTACATTTTAGTATCATTTTTAAATCTCTATGCCAATGAGAAAGCTACGTATCAAATTAGCACTTTATACTTCTCATAAAAAATTCCATAGCCTAGTTAACTGGTGGTTTTTCACTCTCATTAATGATTAATCCTTCAAATTAGCCAACTATGACACACTATGAGAGAAATCCCACATTGCACACATCAACATCCGAATAACAAATGGGTATTGCTTTACTGCTAGTGATTGTATATTATTTTGTGTCAACTTGTTCCAATATCTTTTCTATTTCAACGTACCTGTCTATAGAGTATGTTCTTGGACTCTTCTCATATTACTTCAATACCTGTGTCGGAGCCTAGAAAATGCTGACATCTGTGTGCCCAAATTTCATAAATTAGTTGAGTTGGACAGCATACGTGTCTCTGACATGAGTACTTGAGTCTTGAGTTAGAGTACCCATAGGTTTTACAGCATTTAGGAGCTAATAGATAGAACCATTTTGCAGTTCTTCAAAAAACTAAGTAACTCAATTAAAACTGATTAAAACAAACTCCCAGCAAAAAAGGCCTCACCTTGAGAATTCTGCAAGCAAAATACTTATGACCAATAAAAGGTATAATTATGCAGGTAAGCTTAGAGCTAGTACTAGTAGTATTTATTTTCTATCAAGTTTAAAAAATGAAGAATAATGCCAGCCTCAAACTTTCTGTGATCCCTGTCACAGGGCAAAATTACAGTCCACTCATTAAATTAAATTTTCTCTGACTTGTATACATCATTAGCTCATTAACATGTCATGTTTCAAGTTTCCATATTGTATTATTATATTATCTCAATCAATCACATGAAAATCAATCATTAATTAAGCTCTCATCAGCAAATTAAGAGTACTTCTTAACGAAAAAAACTTTGTCTCTCAGTTTCAAGCCTGCTGATGATCAAAATCTAGAAGTATAAAGTGCAACTTGAAAAAGATGATCAATAATCAAAAAAAAAAAAAAAAAAAACCTTCTCCAGTTCACGAGTTCTCTTCAAATCCGCAGCAGCAGGTCTCGCCATGGAAATCGGCTTCGTGACTCCAAACTGCATCACCAATCCCTCGGTAGTCCCCATCTCTTAACTCAACAAAAACTCTGTAATTTATTCAGAATCAAACCGAAATTCGGCAAATTAAAGAAGAAAAAAACCCTAATTATGCGATGATATATCTGAATTCTATGAATGAATCTGAAATCGAGATCAAAATCGAGATACAAAATCGCGATCAAAGAAAAGAAAGTAGAAAATTGAGAATTGAAAAATGGGGGGTTTAATAACTGGAACCTTAATTTGAGGAATAAAGAAGTAGAATGAACAACCCTAGAAAAATCGGAAGCAGGGACGAGTTGTAAGGGTGTTCCAATTGATAAAAGGTTTTTGTCCCACAGCCAATTAACCTACCAAAAGAACCCGACTAGAAAGCTAGAAAATGGGGGAAAAGGGAAACTGATTGTGAAAATTACAACTTGAAAATTAAGAATTACTTGTACAACTTAGAACTTGAAAACGGGGTTTAGTCGTTTAGAGCCAAAATGCAAGATTACGTACTTAGTGCTCTTAGTTTTTAGCCATGAAAGTTTTTTTTTAATTTGATTATTTTGACAGATTTATTATTTATTAATAATAAAGCAACGATAACAGTTTTTATATTCTCATTAGAAAAAATTAAAGCATCACGCATAATATTTTCATAGCAAAGATAACACATATTAAGATAAGTGTTAAATAATAAATTATCAATACAACCTAAGATAACAGTTCTACAGTTAAAACGTTAAATTTAGACTTTACATAACAGTTGCTTAAATAAAAGTTAATTTAGGGGTGTTATGTTTGCCCTTTTTGTATTAGTGAAATCTGGATCTTCATAATATAACCCCTTAAGATGACTAAAGCCAAGTACACGAGCCTCCATGAGAGAAAGCATAGAATGCCTCCTTGATAAAGCATGCAACAATGTTAGAAACTCCGGTTTTATATTTTGAAACAAAATCAAAGGACTGAAGTAATTCCACCCATTTTGCATGTCTTGGAATGAGCTTATGTTGTCCATTGATGTACTTCAAGGCTTGATGATCTGAATGAAGCACAAATTGAGCTGGTCTGAGATAATGAGTCCAATGAGTCAAGGCACGAACAATAGCATAGAACTCCTTATCATAAGTGATGTAGTTGAGCCTAGATTGATTGAGCTTCTCACTGAAATAAGCTATGGGACGCCCTCCTTGTTGCAAAACAGCTCCAATGCCCACGCCACTAGCATCACACTCAACTTCAAACACTTTCTTGAAATCAGGTAAGGCTAGAACAGGAGCCTTACTAAGCATATTCTTCAACTACTCAAATGCTTCTTGTGCTGCTGGAGTCCAAATAAATGACCCTTTCTTGATGCATTCAGTCAATGGCGCCAATATGGTGCTAAAGTTCTTGATAAATCTTCTGTAAAAAGAAGCTAAACCATGGAAACTTCGAACCTCAGTGATAGATTTAGGAACTGGCCAAGACTTGATTGCTTCCACCTTAGATTCATCCATAGAAATGCCATTAGATGACACTATGAATCCAAGAAAAGTCACGCTTGAAGTGAAGAACTCACACTTCTCCATCTTTGCATAAAGCTTCTTTTCCCTTAGTTTAAGAAAAACCTTCTTGAGATGCACTAGATGTTCCTGTTCACTTTGACTATACACAAGAATATCATCAAAATAAACAACATCAAAGATCCAATGAAGGGCCTGAGTACCTCGTGCATAAGTCTCATGAAAGTACTAGGAGCATTTGTCAATCCAAATGGCATCACACGCCACTCATACAAACCACTCTTAGTTTTAAAGTTGTTTTCCATTCATCACCCTCCTTGATTCTAATCTGATGATAACCACTTCTCAAGTCTATCTTCGAAAATATAGTGGAACCATGTAATTCATCAAGCAAATCATCAAGTCTAGGTATTGGATACCTATACTTAACTGTAATGTTGTTAATAGCTCTGCAATCTACACACATTCTCATTGAACCATCGTTCTTTGGAACCAAAATAACAGGCACAACACATGGACTAAGACTTTCTTGCACAAATCCTTTAGCTAACAGTTCACTAACTTGTTTTTGCAACTCCTTAGCTTCTTCAGGATTACATCTATAAGCTGGTTTGTTAGGTAATGGTGCTCCAGGAATCAAGTCAATTTGGTGTTCAATTCCTCTACTAGGGGGTAAACCATAAGGAAGGTCATTAGGAAAAACATCACCAAACTCCACCACTAATGGCTTAACCATTTCGTGCACTTCTTTAAAGGTTTCATCATTTTCATCCAATAACAACAACAAATACATAGCCTTCCCCTTTTCTACAGCTTTATCTAATTGACGTTTAGAAAGGATTAAGGTTTTTTTGTTTTGTGTTCTAGGTGGTGTTGTTTTTGGTTAAAAATGATTCCGCTATGGCTTACTAGGGCTAAGCACAATTTTCTTCTTATTATGCATGAAAGTGTATGTATTAGTCCTACCATTATGCAAAGTTTCTTTATCAGATTGCCAAGGTCTACCTAATAGTACATGACATGCATCCAAAGGTAAAGCATCACAAAGAACTTCATCCTTATAAGAATCACCAAAAGAAAAGCTAATTAAAGATTGTTTTGTTACCTCCACACAATTGCCATCATTAAGCCAATGAAGCTTATAAGGTTTTGGATGTTGGAAAGTAGGATGATTGAGCTTGTCCACCATAGAAGATGAGGCGACATTGGTGCAGCTCCCTCCATCAATGATCATCCAAATATCTTCCCTCCAATCAAGCATTTTGTTTGAAGATTTGATCCCTTTGTGATGGAATCAATTCAGCTTCTTTAGCATGAAGAACTCTTCTTAAAACAAGGCTTAGATGTTCACCTTGAGTCACTTCTCCAACCTCTAACTCCTCTTCATTCTCGGCCTCCTCTTCGGTTTCACCTTCTTTGTCTTCTTCAAGTTCAAGTGATTCTTCAATGTTTTTAATGTCAAGTAGAGTCATTACACTTTTGTTTGCGCATTGAGCTTGATAATGACCATAACCATGACACTTAAAGCACTTCACATCAGCTTTCTTTGAGGATTCTTCCACCACTTTCTTCCCTTTATCTAACACCTTCGAACTATCACCTTTAGGAGTGTAAGGAGATGTGTATGGTGTTTTAACATTCGAACCTCCCTTATAATAGGAAGTTCCTCTCACAAAAGCTTTCTTCTTCTTCTCCTTTAAATGTTTCTCCACTTTTAAGGCAAACTTGAAGAGTTCATCTAAGGTAGAATAAGGTTGCAATTCCACCTTCCTCCTAATGTCTTTATCTAATCCTCCTAGAAAACGTGACATGGTTTGTTCCTCCCTCTCTTGAACATCAAGTTTCATCATCAATTTCTCAAATTCATGAATGTAATGCTCAACTCCCTTATGATCTTGAGACAAATCAGCTAATTGGTTATATAGATCAAGAGTATAAGTGGAAGGCAAAAACTTCTCTTTCATTTTCTTCTTAAGTTTTATCCAACTCTTGATTTCAGGCTTATGCTTTCTAGTTCTAGCTAGTACAACATTCTCCCACCAAAGGGATGCATACCCCTTTAGCTTAGCTGCAACAACTTTGAAAGCTTTAGCATCATCATACTCTTTAAGTTCAAAAATTCTATCACATCTTGAAACCCACTCCAAATAAACATCTGGATTAAGGTTTCCATCAAATTCAGGAACTTCTAACTTAATGTCTCTAAAGTCATCAACTTTTCGTGGCCTTCTCCTAGCTCTAGAAGTCTCAGAGACAACCTCCTCACTACTATCATAAGCTACACCTTCATCCTCCACATTTTCTCTCCTCATTGGTCCTCTTAACTCACATCTCTCATAACTGCCATCATATTAGCCATTTGCTCAGACAAAGTGGCTATTTGATTCTCTACTCCAACCAACCTTGCTTCATTCATGTTCATACCCCTTTTAAACTGATTTTCTTCACCTCGACTCATGATTGATACAACCACAATGAAATTAGGCTAGAAAGAAAGAAAAGAAATGTGTTTGGGCTTAGAATAGGTTCGGTTTTAGGGGGGATTGTGTTTGGGTTTAAGGAGTGTTTTTAGTGTGTTTATGGGATGATTTGAATGCTCTTAAACAACCATTAGCTCTGATACCAAATGATGCATATGGATTAAGGCAATAAGAACATTCAAATTAAGAAAGAACAAAGATAGGAAGCATGTATCAAACCGGTTCGAAATGTTCGAACAACCACCAACTTTTAACAAGCCAACTACCACCAATCAAGACCAAACTATAACAATGAGCTTCTAGTTTGAGTCTACTTTGAGATTCAATCACCAAATCAACGTTTAGATGATCAAATTAGCAAAGGTTTGATAAAAGGTCAAAACTGACCGGAAAAGATACTATGCACACAGCTTAGTATTCTTGTCATAAAAGTTTCAATTTCAACTAGATTGATCTAATTCCAAAAGGAGTACAACGTTAACATATATGTTTACAAAATGTCCAAATATCAGCTCATTTGGATCTTCATAATATAACTCCTTAAGATGACTAAAGCCAAGTACACGAGCCTCCATGAGAGAAAGCATAGAATGCCTCCTTGATAAAGCATCTGCAACAATGTTAGAAACTCCAGTTTTATATTTTGAAACAAAATCAAAGGACTGAAGGAATTCCACCCATTTTGCATGTCTTGGAATGAGCTTATGTTGTCCATTGATGTACTTCAAGGCTTGATGATATGAATGAAGCACAAATTGAGCTGGTCTGAGATAATGAGTCCAATGAGTCAAGGCACGAACAATAGCATAGAACTCCTTATCATAAGTGTTGTAGTTGAGCCTAGATTGATTGAGCTTCTCACTGAAATAAGCTATGGGACGCCCTCCTTGTTGCAAAACAACTCCAATGCCCACGCCACTAGCATCACACTCAACTTCAAACACTTTCTTGAAATCAGGTAAGGCTAGAACAGGAGCCTTACTAAGCATATTCTTCAACTGCTCAAATGCTTCTTGTGCTGCTGGAGTCCAAATAAAGGACCCTTTCTTGATGCATTCAGTCAATGGCGCCAATATGGTGCTAAAGTTCTTGATAAATCTCCTGTAAAAAGAAGCTAAACCATGGAAACTTCGAACCCCAGTGATAGATTTAGGAACTGGCCAAGACTTGACTGCTTCCACCTTAGATTCATCCATAGAAATGCCATTACATGACACTATGAATCCAAGAAAAGTCACGCTTGAAGTGAAGAACTCACACTTCTCCATCTTTGCATAAAGCTTCTTTTCCCTTAGTTTTAGGAAAACCTTCTTGAGATGCACTAGATGTTCCTGTTCACTTTGACTATACACAAGAATATCATCAAAATAAACAACATCAAAGATACCAATGAAGGGCCTGAGTACCTCGTGCATAAGTCTCATGAAAGTACTAGGAGCATTTGTCAATCCAAATGGCATCACACGCCACTCATACAAACCACTCTTAGTTTTAAAAGCTGTTTTCCATTCATCACCCTCCTTGATTCTAATCTGATGATAACCACTTCTCAAGTCTATCTTCGAAAATATAGTGGAACCATGTAATTCATCAAGCAAATCATCAAGTCTAGGTATTGGATACCTATACTTAACTGTAATTTTGTTAATAGCTCTGCCATGTACACTCATTCTCATTGAACCATCCTTCTTTGGAACCAAAATAACAGGCACAACACATGGACTAAGACTTTCTTGCACAAATCCTTTAGCTAACAATTCACTAACTTGTTTTTGCAACTCCTTAGCTTCTTCAGGATTACATCTATAAGCTGGTTTGTTAGGTAATGGTGCTCTAGGAATCAAGTCAATTTGGTGTTCAATTCCTCTACTAGGGGGTAAACCATAAGGAAGGTCATTAGGAAAAACATCACCAAACTCCACCACTGATTGCCTAACCATTTCGTGCACTTATTTAAAGGTTTCATCACTTTCATCCAATAACAACAACAAATACATAGCCTTACCCTTTTCTACAGCTTTATCTAATTGAGGTTTAGAAAGGATTAAGGTTTTTTTGTTTTGTGTTTTAGGTGGTGTTGTTTTTGGTTTAAAATGATTCGGCCATGGCTTACTAGGACTAAGCACAATTTTCTTCTTATTATGCATGAAAGTGTATGTATTAGTCCTACCATTATGCAAAGTTTCTTTATCAGATTGCCAAGGTCTACCTAATAGCACATGACATGCATCCATAGGTAAAACATCACAAAGAACTTCATCCTTATAAGAATCACCAAAAGAAAAGCTAATTAAAGCTTGTTTTGTTACCTCCACACAATTGCCATCATTAAGCCAATGAAGCTTATAAGGTTTTGGATGTTGGAAGGTAGGATGATTGAGCTTGTCCACCATAGAAGATGAGGCGACATTGGTGCAGCTCCCTCCATTTATGATCATCGAACATATCTTCCCTCCAATCAAGCATTTTGTTTGAAAGATTTGATCCCTTTGTTATGGAATCAATTCAGCTTCTTTAGCATGAAGAACTCTTCTTAAAACAAGGCTTCGATGAAGAACGTCTAACTTAATGTCTCTAAAGTCATCAACTTTTCGTGGCCTTCTCCTAGTTCTAGAAGTCTCAGAGACAACCTCCTCACTATTATCATAAGCTACACCTTCATCCTCCACATTTTCTCTCCTCATTGATCCTCTTAAACCCACATCTCTCATAACTGCCATCATATTAGCCATTTGCTCAGACAAAGTGGCTATTTGATTCTCTACTCCAACCAACCTTGCTTCATTCATGTTCATACCCCTTTTAAACAGATTTTCTTCACCTCCACTCATGATTGATACAACCACAATGAAATTAGGCTAGAAAGAAAGAAAAGAAGTGTGTTTGGGTTTAGAATAGGTTCTGTTTTAGGTGGGGATTGTGTTTGGGCTTTAGCGTCTTTCTCTGTCAATGTGATGATGTATATACCTTTATTGACGACTTTTTGACTCTTGTATACATTTCTGTTTCCAATGTTTCCTTAAGATGTAACCAAACTCATAAATATAGGTTTTTGATTTTAATGTGATGCTAATTATGTATGTATTTTATGATTTAGGATTTGTTTAAATTTCTTTATATCAAGGATACAAGTAGCTGTAAATCGAGAGTTGATTTTGTTTCCGTGTGAGCTATATGCCATGAGAACTAGCTAAGATTGTAGGAGCCTTTTATCAGTACACTTGGTACCGCAGTGTATGTGTGAATATGTTGAGTATGTCTTGATTCTGTACCTAAAATGCTCTTGGAATAAGCGTGTTGCAAAAGCAAGGAAAATGAGCATGAAGTATAGCAATTAGATTGACAGCTGAGTTATATGTGGGCAGCATGAAGTAGTAGCAATTAGATAGATACATGAATTATAAATAATAGAACAACATGGAGTTTTAGCAGAACTCATGATATAATTGAGTTTTATTCTCAAATATCCTACTTTCCAATTTACATTTTCATATACAGTGAATCAACAAAAATATTTGGCATTTGAGGAAGTAATTTGTTGTTGTAAAATAGGCAAATTCAGGTAACATCTTTTGGAAATATTTAGATGGAAAATGGGAGTAGAGTACCTAATTGCGATATGTCCATATAGTTTGAATTGATGAATATATAGCTTTCAATAGTGTCAACTACTGACTTACTTTTGCACTTCTATAGTTCTATACAAGTATCCACTGATAAGCAATTACAATGAAGTCTTAGCCATGTTTTATGTTATGTCTCCCCTTGCTTGTTTGATTTTACAATTGATGAGATCACCATTTCTTCGTAGTTGGTGAACTGCCAGCCTTCTGAATCGAGGTTTTCGAAATTTATCAGTAAAGGATACCTAAGATGTTGCTTATCTGTTTAACTTAATTTATATCTCCAAAATCCAAATTCTATCTTTCTTCATTCTTTTGCTTGATGTTGCTGCTTCAGGGCTTTAGTGAATTGCACTTAGCTTTTTTTTTTTCCTTGAACGACTATAATGCTTTCTCCTACTTAATGTTCTGTCCCCTTTCTTAGATCTTGGAGTCTTTTACCTTAAGTAATTTTAATTATATTTTTGATGAATTTTCCAAACTATCATCTTGATTCTTGATCTATGTACATGCAATATTTATGTCATGTACTTATGTCTTATTTCTAATGTGTACGTAGAGGCATTCTTTGAGTGTCAAGTTGAGCTGAACAGACACCCAAATAAGCCTCAGTCAAGTTTCAGCCTTGGTCAAAACCATTCTTGAGGCCCTGTTATGACCATCCATATAATTGCATGCATAACTGCAGACAAAGATAGCAACAGTATCCACAGACAAGCAATTACAGTGACTATATCATAAGCAGCTTTGTTAATCAATGATCAAATCATTAAAAGAAAGTGATTTGTAAACTGGCCATGAACGGAGTAGTAGATTGGTGTGAGCTATGCAAAATAGTTGAAGACTGAATTGAAGTGCATATATTACTTTTCACGGTTACTTTTCATAGTTGGTGATAGACTATTATTGTGCTCATACGCCATCTATAACAGTGAAACAGATCAGCTATACAAAATATGATGTGTACTTGGTGCTTCAGATTGGGCTGTGTTTACCACATTTCAAGTCACACCCATAAAAGAACAAGAAAGATATACATAACACCCACCTATTATCAACCAATTAACAAAGCAAGGCCATAATTAGAGAAAGCAGAACCACATTCAATACAATAAAATCAGTGTCTAAACACAAGTTATGACATCAATTGGCAAACAAATATCACTGTTGAAATGCCGCCCACTTTAGTATCACACTAGCATAATGTTGATAGTGGCAAAACACCATACAACATAATTTAGCACGCACCAAAAGAATCAAAACAAATAACAACTGTGATTGGAAAAAAGATAAATTTAGTGTCTACCTGAGCCTTATGAGTTATGATTGTGATTGAGAAGTCATCCTCCAAGTTACAAATATGCATCATATTGAAATTATTATCTAATATTGCCACTCCTGACAAAGAAAGTTTGGCTAATGGATTTATACACACAAATAGTCGCTCAAAGAGTCGCTAGAGCCCAAAGTTGACACTACCAAAATTTCCAAGTGAAATATGAAGTACGCCATCAAATAACATAAATTCATTTAACTAGCCGAATCCATTAGAAGAACTACCAAATCAAACTTGAGGAAGAACACAATGCAACCCAGTTTATTGCTTTGGTTTGTTTTTGGTTTAAAAGCAAGTAATTATCTAAGTAACGAAAATCTAATAAAATCGAATAAAACAATTAACAATGCAAATTTTGCAAAAACTGAATACTAAAATTAAAGAAACCAATAGAGATCAAATCAATGACTACTAAAGACTTAAACTTTATGAATTTTACAATTGCGAAGCTAATGTTAGTCAGTTCACCTGAAATCGACGAATAATGTGAAGGCCCCAAGATCGATTACAGCGAAAAGAATTGACAAAGTTGAATTACAAATTCCAGGATTAGGAACTAGCGAAATTGAAAAACAACCATCATCATATACACGCTTCTTACTGACTAATTGGAGTCGAAAAATTACTAAATTCTGAGTAGAGAGGATTGTTTCGTATTGTGATTGAAAGATCAAATTGCGAAAGACAAATTTTCAGTTTTTCAATTGAGAATTGAGCGGAATTTAGGTGGAATTGTGATGGAAAATTTTGGATTATGGGTAGAATTTGGATTTTGGGGAGAATTTGGATTTCGGGAGTGGAGGTTTTAGGGATCGATGCCGCGGCTTCAAGCTGGAGAACGTGGTAGTTATTTTTCTGTTATGGTATTTGTTGCATTAAAAAGGATAAATAATTTTAAAACTATATATAATCATGTATAAAACTTATATTACACGAGAGTATTATTAAAAAGATATTCAATTTTAAAATTAATATTTTTAGGAAACCGGTTCAAGTTAGAAGTAGTCTCCTATATATTCACAAGAAGAATATATATGTACGTATAGTATTGTATTCTGTTGAAAAAAAATTGAATTAAAAAAATAAAATATTCAAGGAAACCGGTTTTATTTGAAAGCAGTCTCCTATTTGACAAAAACTTTTTTTATCAGTTAAATACTGTTTCTGCCTAGAAACTAGTCAAAAGAGTAATATGTTTAGGATGAGAGTCAAATCCCGAGTTAGGTTAGAATCCCGAGTCTCGAAGTCTCCAATCCTGCAAAACAAGGAAAAACTGGCTCGGGGGTGTTTCCGGGAAAGCCCCTCCGACGCTCAAGTCAGTTGAGATTGAGGTAGAGAGATAAAGTAATCCAGTCTAGAGAGAGATGATTTGGTTTTGTTAGGTGAGAATTGAATACCTGTTTATTGATGGGACTGTTGGTATTTATAGTTGTTGGGGATTTTCCAGACAAGAAACCCTTTAGGGGAGCATCCCAAGACCCAGGAAAGCCTCCACCTTTTTAAGGTAAAGTTGCTTTATTGCCTAAAAGCTGGTGAATTCCCTTTTGACCTAGGAGGCCTAGGCCTTGAGAAGAGGTCATCCTGATATTTTAGGGGAACAGGCCACGGGCCCAAAAAATTAGCCCCACGTCAAACAATTGGGGCCGAATTCTGAACTTAAGGCACAGTTGGTTGACGGAATGTTCGTCATGATAATCCATTGTCTTGGAATATGGGATTCTGATGTAACCTTGGGGGACCCCGAGACCATATCCAATCGCTTTTCATTGGTTTATGCAATCCCGACATGGGAGATGACTCCCGTCCCGAGAGTGTCGCATCCCGATACGGGACGACCCTGGCTCGAGCGTGATGAAGTCCGGCCTCAAGAGACCTGAGTCCCGACTAGGGTGATGCGGATCCCAGCTTGAGGGGGATGATCCCGACTTGGGTAGATGATCTGAGTTTAAGGAGGCCGAGTCCCAACTGGGAGAGGGGGATCTCCACTCTCGGGGAATGACTCCCGACCCGAGAGGGGGGGATCCTAGCTTCCCAGATTGAATCCCGACCTCGAAACCGAGGGCTAAGAGGAATCTCGGGGATCTTCCGCCCGACTTGGGTGTGGTGCGATACCACGGGAGCGTGTTTTCCCGAGTTGGGGAGGAGGTCTCGGGTAGCCCGTGCAAATTCCCGAGTTGTCCTCGAATTACCTTAGCCAAATTTTGGCCAAATCCGAGAGCCCCTTAGATTGACCAAGTAGGGGTACCTAACTTGGGGCCCAATGAGCCTCCATATGCAATCCCGAGTTGGTCATGACTGAACTTAGCTCATTATTTGGCTAAGTATGGGAGCCCCTTGGATTAACCAAGTAGGGGTACCTAACTCGGGGGCCAATGAGACTCCATATGCAATCCCGAGTTGGTTATGATTGAACTTAGCTCATTATTTGGCTAAGTATGGGAGCCCCTTGGATTGACCAAGTAGGGGTACCCAACTCGGGGGCCAATGAGCCTCCACATGCAATCCCGAGTTGGTTATGATTGAACTTAGCTCATTATTTGGCTAAGTATGAAGCCCCTTGGATTGACCAAGTAGGGGTACCCAACTCGGGGGCCAATGAGCCTCCACATGCAATCCCGAGTTGGTTATGATTGAACTTAGCTCATTATTTGGCTAAGTATGGGAGCCCCTTGGATTGACCAAGTAGGGGTACCCAACTCGGGGGCCTATGAGCCTCCATATGCAATCCCGAGTTGGTTATGATTGAACTTAGCTCGTTATTTGGCTATGTATGGGAGCCCCTTGGATTGACTAAGTAGGAGTACCCAACTCAGGGGCTAATGAGCCTCCATATGCAATCCCCTGGATGCGACACTAGTGGAAAAAACATCAAGTGCTCCGGTTAAAAACCGTACAAGTGCTCCGTATTTGACCCGTAGCAGACGTCATACGAGCACTTGAGTATTTATCAAGTGCTCCGGTTGAAAACCGGAGCACTTAAATTTACAAGTGCTCCGGTTGTCTTAAAAACCGGAGCACTTGTGAATTTTATATATCCAAAATACATCAAGTGCTCCGATTGTTAAGAGAAAACCGGAGCACTTGTGAATTAAGTGCTCCGGTTTTTTCCTAACAACCGGAGCACTTGACATATTTTTTTTTATAAAAAAAAAATTGTTGTTGCTGTAACAACAACACTACTAGTTGGAATATTAAGGCTTCGTTAAGCGTTAGAGATATATACAATCTGTTGCGAATGTATTATCAGTATATACCATATATTATGTACAGTGCAAGACAACATTTCGTTGAAGAGTTATCATTTGACTAAACTCTACTATATGTTATATACAATTCTTCCTCACAGAATGGAAATGCAAATCTGTCTTGTAAGCAGCTCAAGTGGATTCAGGCTGCCCAACGTCAACTTCAGATTTCTTCTCACCTCTAGGGTCTTTCTTCCGCAACATCTTGGTGTCGCTAACATGTGAAGCCTGACCATATGCAACCAAAAAGATAGAATGTAATATAAAAACACCGCAAAAAACCATATATTACGAAGTTTAAGGCATCGCTCAAGTGCACGAGTGCGTGTGGAGTGTGTGCACGAGTGCGTGTGGAGTGTGTGCACGAGTGTGTGTGGAGTGTGTGCACGAGTGTGTGGAGTGCATGCAAAAGTGTGTGCATGCAGATAAGATAGAGTGGTAAAAAGGCAACTATGTGGTGATTAAGTGCCCAAAGTGAAGAAACTTATATGATGAGCATCGTCTACATAGTTTCAGGATATGGGAAGTCAGCAGAAAAATTATGTTCACCTTACAGCCTGATTTTGATCCACAATTGACACTCCAGTCACAGCTTTAAAAAGAGATGGATTTGATTTAGTCGATGCACTTACAATGTGGGAAGGCAACCTTTTCTGAAGCAATTTGCATTATAGAAACCTGTCAGCCAAGGTAAATAAGGAAAAGGCATCATCAGGAGATGAATGAAAGAAACGGATCCTAAAGAAGGAAAAAAGATACGAGTCCACTATAGTAAGACATAAGAATATAAATTAAACTCATAGAAGGCTAGCATCTGTGAACTCAAATTATTGATAGACTAAACCGAGTTATAAGATGCAATAGTTTCAGCCATACAGCTGCTAAACCAAAATGGCAAGAGATTCATCATCAAACAACCTAAAGCTAGCACCTGTGGGCTGTGAACTTGAACATATTTGAGTCTTAAACAGGATCATTATCTTCTCCTTTTAAAAAAAGCGAGAACGATGTGCATCTCTGAGGAGATGAAAGGATATGACAATAAGAAGACCAATAAGAGAAGTCTAATGATGACAAAGGTACCTTGTTGGCTCTGCTACCTTTCACATAGTTAGGCTTCCATTCACAATCTACACCATCAACTTTACACCCTTTAATATAAGAAGTCGCTTTCTGCAGGCTGACAGCTTCATCAACCCATATAATGTCATCTATGAATAATTCATGAAGATCCAAATAACGACTCTGAACAGGATGCACCTCAGGTTCTGCAACCAGAAAACAAGTTTTTCAGGGGTTAATTTCCGGGCCCAAAGCTATGCAGATGAGCATATCTAAGAGTTTGATTGCTTTGTTAAATGAGCAAGAAAGAATGTCTAAGACTCTGCGTTAACTAACATTAGCTGCAAGAGTAACTAACTTTCCTTTTTCTTTACAGAAAAGCACCAAATATTTATTCAGCTACAAGATCAGACGATATATAGCATTAAATACTCATGCCATCCTTCAGAAGAATGGAACATGAATTTTTCCACCAGATGCTGCAATCCAATGGATGCGGTTGTTGTATCTTAAGATACCAGGTTATCATTAAGAGATAATGATTAATGAAGCCAATTGATTAGCACCATTGCTACCTTGCTGCACCGCTACGTTCCTCAGAACTTCCATAGCCTCTACAACTTTTGCCTTCAATGCATCTGGTGACTCGAGCAAATGCAGAACCTTTGTCTGATCCATCTCCAGTAGCATACCAGTAACCTTGGCAGCATTGTCATGCTCAATGGCATCCACCGGGGATACTTATTTCATTTTTCTAAATTTACAACTTTAATTTCTACGACATACCATATACTTCCTTCATTCTCTAATTAGTTGTCACGTATATTAACCTAATATCTTATAAGTAACCCCGTATAACAAACAATATAGATATAACATATTATAAGCAATGTAACTAACAAGGGATGGAATTACCTGAAGTTAAGTTAGTAGATTTGGATAAGGAGCGGTGGAGATGGGAGGTACCCAAACCAACAACAGTTGAAGAGGCTGCAAAACTGTTGGCTGCCATTTTAGTATATTTTATGTTGATTAAACTCTGCTCTATTTTCACATGGAAAAGAAATGCCTTTATTCTATTTTCACATGGAAAAGAAATAATCATCATTTATGTCTATATTGTTTGTTATAACAAATTGGTGTCCAAATGTTACCAATGGAAGCTGGTGTGCAAGCTTTAAATGAGGGCGCAATATTCCGAAAGGGTCCACTGCTAAATCAGGATGTTGCGGCTCAACTTTACCAATCGCAAGTAGAGAATGAGGAGCACTGCAAGGTAGATAGATATTGCATTTCAATTTGATCCTCTTAAATTTTAAAAATGAAAGCAGCACTCAGAGCACATAATACAGACCTTGCAGGAGTTGAATTAAAGTCTCCGCACACCAACATTGAGATATCAGCACTGGCAACAATCTTTTCCAACCCTTTTAACAGAGTATGGACCTGGAAACAATAGGCAAAAGATATATTACAAAATAATTTTCAAGAGACTGAAAGCAAAACAAAGACAGAGAAAAAATTATGTTATAAATACCTGCCAGAGTCGAACGTCCTTTAATTCTTGATGCACATTTACATGGGTATTTGCCTGATCCAAAACATCAAAGCCGAACAAGATGATTAAAAGTCTGAAGAATCCTAGACCACTAATTATTCCATAAAACAGAAAGAATAATCAACAAGTTACAATTACCCTAAAGGAAAAGAGGGGGAGGGGGGGTAAAGATATCAAGAAAAGAATACAAAAAGACTAGCAGTCTAAAAGTCTATTAAAGACAGTTTATATTACCAATTACCCTAACAACAGTCTGAATCTCTTCAAGAAACTAAAATATCAAGATCTTTCTAATATTTGATAGAGTGCCACAGCTCGCAAATACAAAACAAAGAATAATGGCAAATAGAACAAATATATCTACACTTCTGGAAGGTCTCCAGTATCCACTTTTAAGTTCAGTTGCACTATTTAGAAATTGGAATACCCAAACAACAAACATGATTATCAGCCATAATTCATAAATCATAAACAAAAGCACTGAATAATCTCCCTTTCTTTCTAGCATCCCCACAGCCCAAAAAATTCCAACAACTATGTTGTACTTATATATATTTTCTTATAAACACCCAAAGATAATTTATTTCACTGTCAAGCGGCTCAACAGTCAACATGATGCAATTATTTACATACTCTTGATTCAAAAATATGATCATAAACAGACTTATCACCATCATGAAGTTCAAGAGCTTCATAGATCCCAGTAGAAGCACCACTAGGAACAGCAGAACGATAAAGGTTACCATCGTCGGTAAAAAGGTCGACTTCAGTAGTTACCATCGCCGGTAACAGCTTGGAGCCATGAATCTATCCCACAGTAAAAAAAAAATTACAGAAGATATCAGTATTAGTTTACTAGTTTAGAAGACTAGAAGTAGATATCAGCCACTGTGATCTAATCCAGGTCAGATATATATGTTCTGATATCCCCTGCAAATATCTGTCAAAAACATAGGAACCCAACTAATTAGAAGTCACCTCTGCGTCACTGCCTCAAATTTACTTTTTCTCTCCTGGCCAAAATCAGTGATTTTTAGGCTTGAACAAGATAACCTCAAAACTATATATCAGTAAAAAGAGCAAATTCATTGTATCTTGCGTACACTGTTGCTAGATATTGTGAATAATATCCATGATTCTTCCCTAATTAGGGACTTCATCATACTCTACCGAGTAGAAGTGTTGTGATTCTCAAGGCATAAATGGTGGCGCTTGCATTACAAGTGCACCGCACATGAGAAAAACAGCCCTATATGAGATTAGCAACACATAGCTCATTGAGCAGTTGGTCTTATGAGTTATGAAGTACTTCCTGCTGAGATTGAGCTCATCAAAATAGGAGCAATAACAGGCTAGAACATAAAGTGACAGTAGTAGCTAACGAGATCACGTAGTAGTATAGTACTGGTTATTAGTTTTTTTGTGTCGAAGACAAATGTAGGTAAGGACAATTCTGTTTATGAAGCAATGAGGAAGACTGTAAAGAAGTACCCATACCTCAGTGATGTCTTCAGGAAGCAAAAAAAATAGAACATCCAAGTTTCCTCGCGACACTGATGATGTACGAGGAATTTATCCTTTTCTCCTCATCTGAAAATATATTAAATTTGAATTGACAATCAGCATGACTAACAGATTTACTAGAAGATCCCATACAAATAATGAGAGCAGAAAGTGTTCCACACAACTAGGAACGATAAGAGCTAACCCTAACATTCATAAGGACTCCTTACAAGGAACTAGTTTATCCTAAATTCTTAATGGAGAAGAATACATTGAATGATAGACAAGCAAGTTATCCTAATACATATCACCAAATCCAAATTGACCATATCCCAAGCACAAGCATTCGATGAACGATAAGAGCTAACCCTAACATTCAGACCTAAAGACTCCTTACAGCGAACTAGTTTATCTTAAATTCTTAACGGAGAAGAACACATTGAATGATAGAAAAGCCAAAGTTATCCTAATAGAGACAATTGACCATAACCCAAGTACGTGCATTCGATTAACTATAAGACCTAACTCTAACATTCACACCTAAGGACTACTTATAAGGAACTAGTTTAAATCATAATCCCTTATATCATTTAAAGCACATGATTTCAAGATATGTTGGCAGGTCAGAATATCAATAAGCAAATTAATTTAAAGTTCATAAGAATTCACATTCTTCACAATTTGTATTGTATCATCATTCTTGCCAGCAATTGAAACTCACCAACCAAATCATAAAAACAAAATGAAAACACACATAACTGAACCAATAACACCAACAATTACATCAATGAAAGATGGCTTATTTGAGCACATTCAATACATAAGAAAATCAATTACTTTTTAATATGTTTCCCCACATAAATGCAAGCATTAATAGCTCCTCATTTGAATGTCAAGCACCCATTTGCTGAAAAAAACATAAACACAAACATTATGAACTGAAATATGCTAAGCAATTTCAGCAAATTTGGAGGATGTATATCAATCCAAATTATATAGAGAAAATGAATGAGAAATTTAGGTGACGATAAAAAGGGAATAATCTCAAAAGGAATACCCTAGTGAGAAAACCCCAAAAAAATGATTCAATTTTGCGCAGCTATGACTCGACACGCTTCCATTGTTGTAATTTGGAAGGCGATCTTAAGGGCTGCGCTTAATTTCATACATATTTCAAATTCAAGACAAAAAAACTAAACCTAATTTTGCAACAAATTATTGTCTAACTAATATACCAATTACCCAGTACTTAATCTTTATCAATCGCAACAAAAGATTCAATCTTTTTCAGTTACATGCATTTAAGATGTTCCAATTGAAAAACCCAGAAATTGTTGAAATTTGTAATGGATAAATACATAAAACTGAAATATGAACAATGAAAATCGAATATATTTGAAGGAAATAAAATTGAAGAGCGAAAAAAACCACCTCAGAAAGAAAGCAGAAGAACGTTCGATTTTGCAGCAGAATCGAGTAGGTGGGTTTATGTAAGCATGGTTGGGTTTATGAGCACTAGAATTACCTAAGATCCCTAAGATAGCATGTTGGTAGAACAATGAGAGCAGAAAGTATTCATCGATGGAGTAACTTTCACGCAGCGAGTTCCATAGCGTGAGTGAACCAATTGCGAGGTTGACAGAGAGAGGATGACTGAGAGAGCGAGGGACGACGGAGGGAGGGACGACGGAGGGAGGGACGGCGGAAGCGAAGGACGAAGGTGCGAAGGATCGGCGGAAGGAGGAACGGTGCGAGTGAGGGTTCTATTGAGAGAGTACAAATGTACAATTGAGGGAAGTAATTGGGAGGGAGGGAGGGAGGGAGGGAGGGAGGGAGAACTGAGAAGTGGGCTTAGAGAGAGTCAAAAATTAATTACTTCTTATTGGGAGGGAAAATCAGAGTCCAATCAAGTGCTTGGGTTGATTAATCAACCGGAGCACTTATTTTACAAGTGCTTGGGTTGATTACTCAACCGGAGCACTTGTGAATAAGTGCTCCGGTTGATTAATCAACCCAAGCACTTGATAAGTAGCACAAGGAGTTTTTTCCACTATCGCGATTAGACTTAGCTCATTATTTGGCTAAGTATGAGATTCTCTTGGATTGACCAAGTAGGGGTATACCACTCGGGGACGATTGGGGGGAGTCAAGGTTTTTGAGAGTAGGGTTTGACCCTTGGGAGTTTGACCGTTGACTTTTTGGCTTTTAGACATTTGGACTTTTGGGCCTGAATCTGAGTTGGACCTTTTTATTCTGTTTTGGCCCAATCTTTTGAGGGTCAATTGAGGGTCCATAGGTTGTCGCGACGCGAAGGGGAGATGGGGGTTATATATAGAGGTGGAGAGAGAATTTGTCCGTACTCCAGAATCATTTTCAATCACTTTCATTCTCTCTCTAAAATCCCTCTAGAATTTCTCTCTAGAATATCTTTGCTCCCTCTGATCCCGAGTTCTCCGAGCGCGCGTTCCCGTTTCCGATCCCGACTGTTTTTTAGGCTTTTAGAATGGATCCCGAGTCGGATTCTAGTGAATCTTCTTCCCCTCCCATTAGGTTATCTGAAGAGATTCGGGGGGTAGATGGTTTCTTAGTTAGCACTCGGTTTCCCTGTGATGACCCTTCTACCATTCCCGAGGCTGTTCCATTTTCTACGCCTTCGGATTCCCTTAGCGAGGAGGATGAAGGGGTTGCTCTCGGTCCTTTCGAGGTTTCCCTCGCCCATAAACCTTGCAGCTCAAGTTATTTGGATAAGTATTTGTCGGGCAAGGTGGTGACGGTGTCCGAAGAGGCCGAGGATGAGGCTTCGACTATATCTAGACAGGAGGCCCCTCTTTTGGACCCCGAGGGTAGTCCTCACACCTACTTTCCTAATGCCACTTTCATGAAATTCATGGTAAAGAACGCCAAATATATTGGGACTAAATTCTGGATCCAAGACCCATATTTCGTTGTGCGGGCTAAAAGTGCAGAGTCGGTATTGACTCCTCCTGTCGGGTGTGTTACTGCGTATCACCATAGCATGCAAATGGTTGACCATAAACAGGTTTATTGCTGTCTGCGAGCTTCTAGGGGTGGCCCCGAGTTTGTGCTTGTGGCGCAACACTTTTACTTTAATGCTTGGCCCCGCCGAGCGTCATGGCCCGGGATGGTTCCGTTTTCAATGTCGCCCGGGTTACAAGGTGGTTCGTGATCCCCCTTCGAACCAGAAAGGTTTCAGGAGAACCTTCTACCACGTTTACACCAGTGGTGACTGGGGGATCCCGAACTTGCCTCCCGAGGATGGCCCCAAGTTTCGATTAAATCAGACCGTCCCCGAGATGTCTCGGGAGGAGGCGGTCGTTGGAGTTTATCTTTCTACTACCCCGAGAATAGCTTCGGGGGATTTGGCTTATGTGCCGTCGAACTGGTTACCCACTCATCATGACATTCGGAACGAAATGTTTTTGGCGGTCGTGGGCTTGAGCAGTAGTTGTGATAAGGGTGAATTCCTTTGTCTAATGTGTAGATTACTTCATTTATGCTAAATTTTGACATTTTCTTCGTTTCAGTTATAACCCGACACCGACTTGATCCTGCCATGGCTGAAAGATTCGTCAACTGCTCTGATCTGGCCGCAAAACTGATGGCCGAGTTGGATGCAGAGACTATGTATGTGCCCCCGCCTCCAAAGGTAGTTTGGTGCATAGCGTGTTAGGATAGTTTTCCATTGGGAATTTGCTGATCTTTTTCTTTTTGGGACACTGACTCGAAGAAGGCGAAGAAGCCCCACGTGCGCTCCAGGAAGCAAGGGGGACGTGGAGATGGCCCAGGCTGCCGAGAAAGCAGCTTCTGAAAAGGCAACTAAGGCGCCTTCCCATGTTGCCTCTAAGGCCTCTGACAAGGCATCTTCGGGGATCTCCTCGGGTAGCAAACGGAAAGCTGAGTTCTACACCGAGGTTGCCCTGGTAGAGTGCAAGGAGCCTCAGAAACGCGCCAGAGTGGAGTCCTTCGGGATTGATGTCCCTTTTACTTCAATCTCTTCAGCTCAGAAGATGGCCCGGGCCAGTGCCGCCGTCCAGGCCATCTATACGGATGCTGATGACAAGGCCCTCCTGGACCTGGGCTTCGGGGAGATCAATGCCTTGTACGAATCATGGCTTGAGGTTGTCCGGTTAGGACAATGATCTGATGCGCTTGAAAATACGGCTTTAACTTCCTGCTCGCCATCACCAAAGTTAACACCATTTTCTCAGCCTCGATATACCTCGACTCTGCCCCTCGGTATGCATGGTTGATGAAATAGACGGGGTGTTGAGATGCTTCCCTTTCTGCAACCAACACCGCGCTGAGCGCGTGCTCTGATACCGAAAGGTATATGTAAAGAGTCTCTCCCGGCAAGGGAGATATGAGTTTTGGCAGCGTCGCTAAGTGTTGTTTCAATTGCTGAAACGCTTCTTCAGCCTCCTTGTCCCAGTCGAACTCTTTTCTTTTTAGGGCCCTGAAAAACAGCAAGGTTTTGTCGGCTGATCGGGACAGAAAGCGCCCCAAGGCAGCAAGGCACCCCGTCAGCCTCTGCACTTCCCGAACGTTTCTGGGTGAAGTCATGTTTAACACTGCATCGATCTTGTCGGGGTTTGCTTCTATCCCCCTTTCATCTACCAGGAATCCCAAACACTAACCGCCAGTTACCCCAAACACGCACTTCTTGGGGTTTAGTTTCATACCATGGCGCCTGAGTGTCGCCAATGTCTCCCTCAGATCATCTACGTGATCCTTCTTCTTCTTGCTCTTGACGATCATATCATCCACATATACTTCTATGTTCCTCCCGAGTTGCTCTGCAAAGACCTTGTTTATGGTTCTTTGATACGTGGCCCCTGCATTCTTTAGCCCAAAGGGCATCATTCTGTAGCAGTACACGCCTTGGGCCGTGACAAAGGCGGTATGGACTCGGTCCTTTTCAGCCATGAGGATCTGATGGTATCCCGCATTGGCGTCCATGAAGCTGAGCAACTGGTGACCCGCTGTGGAGTCGACTAACCTGTCGATTTTCGGAAGGGGATGGTTGTCTTTGGGGCATGCTTTGTTTAGATCTGTGAAGTCGACGCACATACGCCAAGCTCCACTGACTTTCTTTACCAAGACCACATTGGCACTCTTCGATGATTCCTACCTCTAGTAGCTTCTTCACTTCTTCTGCAGCTGCGGCATTCCTCTCGGGACCCTGATGCCTGAGCTTTTGCTTGATAGGACGGAACCCTTCCTTGATGTTTAGTTCATGGGAGGCAAAGTCGGGGCTCAGCCCTTGCATGTCCGCAGCTGAATAAGCAAATACATCCTTGAACTCTTTCAAGGTCTGAATCAATTGATCTCTGATCTTGGGACTGAGGTTTGAGCCAATCCTCAATGTATGCCCGACTTCTGGCTCTATCACGACCTCTTCAACCTCCTCCACAGGTCGGGGTCGTTCATAGTATTTGGGGTTCTGCCGGTTCCTCTCTCTTTCTCTTCTTGTCCTTCTTCTCCTCGGGTGCCCTGGCTCGGAAGCTGTTGATATAACACTCCCGGGCTGTTTGCTGGTCCTCCACAGGTCGGGGTCGTTCATAGGTTTCGTATTGGAGCAGCAGCTGGTATACCGAGATGGCAGCCTTTATCTTGTTCATGGTGGGCCTGCCCATGATAGCATTGTAAGGTAGCGGGGTATCAACAACTAGGAAGTCTACTGGTAGACTCCTTCCCTTTCCTCTTTCCCCAAGTCTCACAGCCAGCTTCACATAACCGAGAGGGTAGACCGACCCGCCTCTGAAACCGATCAACGGCTGGTTGGTAGGGATCACATCCTTCTCGGTGTACTTCAGTTTGACCAGACAGTCAAGTGTGATGATGTCGGCTGAGGATCCACTGTCAACAAGGATCCTCTTCACCCGAGAGTTTGCTATTTTCATTTCTATGACCAATAGGTCATCATGGGGGGTGTGTAAATGTCGATCAGGGTCCCCGAATGTCATTACCGGGCATCCCGCCTTCACAGGTTCCACATCCAACACCCGATGTGTCGTTGCTTGAAGATGGGCCTTTCGAGCGCGGCCAGATGGCCCTCCCGAGGCATGGCCCCCTGCTATGACACTAACGTACCCGTCGGTGTTGTCACTATCATTTCTTGCTTCTTTCTCCTTCCCCTTTTCCTCTCGGGGATGTTTGATGTATCTGTTCAACTTTCCTTGATCAGCTAGGTGATCCAAAGCCTTCTTTAACTCCCGACAATCTTTCGTGGTGTGGCCACACTCTCGATGGTATTCACACCATAATCTCTGATCCCGCCTATCTTTAGAAGTTCTGATAGGTGAGGGAATGGGTAATACCGACTTGTGTTTGAGGTCCAAGTAGATCTCCCGCCTGTTTCTGTTGAAACGTGGGTCATTCCCATTGTCCGCCACTCTCGGGAGCAATTGTTGGTGATTCCTCACAGTTTTGTTTGGTTCCCGGTAAGGGAGTTCATCCTTCTTCTTCTTAGCCTTTTCCCCGACAGGCTTACATATGTCCGAGGCTTGGATGAATTTCTGAGCCCGACTCATGGCTTCGGTGAAAGTGGTAACTTCGTTT